>NW_005803043.1:0-443 GCF_000240725.1 Microchloropsis gaditana
CTCCCTCCCTCCCTCATTCCCTCTCGTTGCTGCCCCATTCTTGCGTTGTGTTGGATGTGACGTGCCAGAGGATTTTTAGTTTCCGTCAAGTCTCCCTCCCTCCCTCGTTGTCTCAGGACTGAGTATCCCATGTTCCATTGAAATGGGATCTCGGTCATTCTCAATGTTTTCCCTCCCTCCCTCTCTCCCTCCCTCCCTCTTTCGTGTCCTCGCTCACAGTACCTGTCGGACAGCAAGAAGGCTTTCTACGAGTACAACTCCTGCGTGATGGAGCCGTGGGATGGGCCGGCCATGATCGCCTTCACGGACGGTAAGGAGGGAGGGAGGGAGGGAGAGAGGGAGGGAGGGAGGCGAGGACGTGAAACCTGTGACGGTAGCTGGAAAGGGAAACAGATGGGGACGGTCACCTCATCCTAGGCATGGAGAAGAAGGGGAAGGGGAAG
>NW_005803043.1:3435-3878 GCF_000240725.1 Microchloropsis gaditana
TGCTTGTGTCCCTCCAGTTCGTGCGGGAGGAAGGGAGGGAGGGAGGGAGGGAGGGAGGGGCGCCGAGGATTTGGAACAGAGCACCACGCGCAGGAAGAAGATTAAAAATTGTCACCAGCCGTGCCTGCCGCAAATTTCCTTTCCTCCCTCCCGCCCTCCTTCCCGCCGTCCCTCCCGCCGTCCTACCCGGTGTGCGTCTGGCAGAAAGGAGTGCCACAGTCCATGCATCGGGCGGCTTGAACCTTGCGCTCCACCTCGTCGTGCCCCTCGTCCGTTTTGATCTCGCCTAGAGGGAGGGAGGGCGGAGGAAGGGAGGAGGGAGGAGAGAGGGAGGGAGGAGAAAGAAAGAAAGGGAGGGAGAACGGCGGGGAGGAAGGGCCACGATCAGGACACTTATCACGTTACTATAACCACAGTCTATAGACGCATGAAAAAGACCAGAA
>NW_005803043.1:3888-6615 GCF_000240725.1 Microchloropsis gaditana
CCACGCTTCTTCTCAATGGCCGCGATTGAGCCGTCGCGTCTTTTCACCTGCCGGGTCGAGGGCATCGCGGAAATGAGGCGGAGGGAAGGGAGGGAGAAGAAGGGGAAGGGGAAGGAGGGGAAATGAGGGTGCGAGTCTCCACCCTCAGAACCACAATTCTTCAAAGCGCCACATCGCTCTCCATGTCCTCTCTCACAAGTCGCACGTCCATGGAAACAGCGTCCGATGGGAGACGGGGGGCGAGGTCTGAACGCAAAGGGCAAGGGGAAGGGAAGGAAGGAAAAAAAAAAGTACCTTGGGGAGGTTGTCCTGCTCGTTGTCGTCACGCCAGACCTCATGCCTGGTAATGCTGCCGCCGAGGCGAGAAGCTGAGGGGCTGTAAAATGCGGAGGTCGTGGTCAATTTAATCCTCTTGCCGTGCATTGGGATGCACATGTATTCAGTCTTCTTTTCCTCCCTGATTCCTGTCCTCCCCTTCGTTTCCTCAACACTTACTGGAACTGACGGACACTGACTTGGCGCGCGGCCACTGCAGTCCTAAGGCACCTTGTTAAATGATTTCTGGATGCTGATAACATCTCTAAATGCTTGCGTTTTCCTCTCAGGCTGAAAGCTTGCCTGCGCGTCTTGACGTGGAGAAGTCGGAGGCGAGGACGAGGGATGGAACCGCAGCCCAGTGGGGAACAAGCCGGTCTAAGAAAACATATACGTGGGAAAACCGGTGTCCGAGGCATGTGTGAATGGATATAACGCCAATATCGTATCGTGCCTATTTGTTGCATAAATACCCCAAGACCGGACCGGGGCCCCCTCCCGAGCTCGACTTAGTGCAAGTGCTGCCTCTTCGTGATCGAGAAAGGCTCTTTCCCTCCTCTCGAACCACCACGATCTCCCTCGACCGCCCCCACATACCCTGACATCGATGGTACCACCCCACACGAACGCATCCTTTACATGCACACGTCCATCCATCCGAAAAAAAAAACAAAAACGACAGTCATGGTTACGCGAAGAGCGGGCCCAACCTCTCCTTAGTCGTCTCCGAGGGTATCCTGACTGAGGGAGGGCGACAGCGGTGGTTTGACAGGGAGTGGTTGGGAGGCGGGCGAAGGCCCGATTACAGGCAATCACAAGCCCACAAAGCCCGCATTTACCCGTCTTACGCCCTCAAGACTATACTCTATTGTTCTTGAAAAACTGGAATGGAATTCAGGGGGGACAACATCATGTTTGAAGCCGCTCGAGATGAGATGCAAAGTCTGCGGTGGCGGGGCTTGCTCACCCTTGTCAAGATCGAGGAGTGCCTCGTAAGAATAAATACCCCTCCTTGTCTTTAGGTTTTGCACCGAAAATTTGGGTGAGAGCACCTACATGAGCACATCAGCACGTCACCCATGACAGCTCTATTTGTGTGACATGGTGTTGGTCATTCCTGAATGGGTATTCAACTTGAGGGTTGGTCTCGGTCCCATGGGGGGGATCCAGCACGTTCATTCCCTCGACGCCTTCGATGGGCTTGTCCAACACTTTCGCTTGTGCGACGCTTCCAAAGCCAGGTTCATGGAGGTGGTCTGACGGGTTGAACGGAGGCCGGTAGAGACGCACGAGGGAGCGGTGGTGTGTTTTGTGGCACTGTCAGTAGCCGACGCGGTGGTTTTGCTGTCTCCCTCTCGATCTGATGCAGGAGCTACAGCTCCTGAACTATCACCTGGGGGGCACAGAGGTGGTTGTCGTTCAGTGAAGTTGAGGGAATACATTCTCCCAAACAATGGGATCGACACAGATTTCTGGCTTTTGACAGCGTGTAGGAGCCCGTCGTCCGCGTGTTTGGACCTGGCAACATTTTTTTTCGCAGGGATACCTCGCAGGCCGCCGCCTGCCCCTCCTTCATCCTCCGCTTGTAGGGCTCTCAGGCTAAAACTACGCGTGTGTTCACCCACATTTCTCAATCCCCCTATTCGCCAATGGACAGGTGGGAAGCATGCTCCGGCTCCTGTCTGCGGGCCGCACGGGCTCTCTGGTGTCATCGGTGTCATCAGGCGCGCGCCTTCAGGCCTCTGCCGCCATCCTGGCCCGGCCTCGTCCGGGATATGGCATCAGCAATAAATCACTGGGAAATACTCGACTCATCACGGCTTTCCCGGAAACACAAGGTGCGTGTGGAATCGGCATGCCGCATCGGCAGCATGGAAAGGCCACGGGTATGCACACGCCTGATGCCCCTTCCCCAACCTCCCCCCCGCCGCTTTCCCTCCATATCCATCGACCAGGGCTGTACAACAAGGCCAATGAACGCGATTCCTGCGGGGTAGGACTGGTCGCGCATTTGAAGAAGAAAGCGTCCCGACAGATCGTGGTGGATGCAAACGAGATGCTAGTGCGCATGTCGCACCGTGGAGGCTGTGGGTGCGAGCCCAACACAGGTAAGCCACACTATTCCCGCTTTCCTCCCCTTTTCCGAACCCGTGCCCCCTTCTTGTTTTCCCCAAATTCTTTTTTTCCCGTCCCTCGCTGTCCTTGTCTGTGCATCATTCGTGTGACTGGGGTGACAGAAAGGAGGACGGGTCATGTCTGGCCCCTACCCGGTGGCCCGGCCCTCCTCGCCTCTGTGGGGAAGCGGCGTCCTCCCTCCAACCGTCTTCGTCTTTGTTGTATCTTTCCCTTTCCCGATCATTGGAGAGAGACGCAGAGCGCGTCACGAATTTGTCTCACCACCCGTCCTGTCCC
>NW_005803043.1:7578-8644 GCF_000240725.1 Microchloropsis gaditana
TGGTAATGGAGTGGAACGTGTGTACCCAAGCAGGCAAAAAAAAGGGATGCGAGCGGGCAAAGGGGGGAAATCATCCCTGTCGGTGCCCACGCGTATCCTTCCTTCATCCGTTTCCACTTTCCTTCATTCTTCCACTTCTTCCTTTGAATCCTCGTCCTCCATCCCTTCCTTTCCCTAGACGGGAGCGGCAGGTATTTTTGCTGTGTTGCGTTCCGCGTGCATCATCTTCATTTTTCGCATTAAATCTTGCATCATTCGTTCAATCGCCCTCCTTTCTGCCTATCTTTTTTCCTCTTCCCGTCCCAGTTCCCCTCCTTCCCCGAACGAAGCAGAGAGGGAATGGCCCGCGACGGTTTCTGTGGACGTGAAAAATGGCGCGAAAACAAGCCACTGACCTTACTCCTTTCATCAAAGATTGCATAAACCCCCGCAGCGGGCGTCCAAGTACCTTATGTATTGCATATCGACATCATGCCTCCACCCCTCCTCCCTTTCCCTGCCCGCCCACATACCCTCCCTCCCCACGCGCGCCCCCAGAGCTGTCTCCTCCTCACGGGCCTTCCTTCCAGCAAACCCTCGGCCACGCCTACCCCTCTCCTCGCTATTTCCTCTATTTCGTTCCCAAATCAATGCCTCCCTCGCATTCCCTCCCTCCCCGCCTGACTTTCTCTCCCTTCGCAGTTACATGGCGCCAATGTAGGCTTCATCCTCAGTGACCTCGGATTTTTCTGTGGCGCGAGAAGAGAGAGGGAAGGAGGTGGGGAGGGAGGACGGGGTCAGCAAGGGAGGAGGTAAAGTCAAACACAGCCAGTCCGTACGCTTAATAGACGCATGAAAAAGACCAGAACAAGGGGAGGTAAAAAGAGACAGGCAGGCAAAGAGGAAGGGGGGAACTAGAGACTCTCCCCCATTCACGCATAGAAAACACCCATATGCACGTTTCCCTCCAGCTCAATGGACAGAAAGTGCGAAGGGTAGACGTCGTTTCCTCTCCCAAGCGGTTTCCCCCCAGAACCACGCGGACGCACCGATCAAGAATTTGTTGACGCTCTCCGCCACGCCCCGC
>NW_005803043.1:9414-9633 GCF_000240725.1 Microchloropsis gaditana
GGAGGGAGGTATTTTGTGAATGCGTCTCCTTGGTCCCCAGTCCCGTCCCTCATTGCTATGGCCTTTCCTTCTCTTCTCTTCTCCGCTGCCAAAAATCCAACAATTTTTCATTCCATCATGCTCCCATTACACCTAACTTGATTCTTCACCACCCAACGACGCACTGAACGCTCTACCTTGCCATTCCATTCTCCCCCCTGCCCTCCCCCCGCCCTCCCC
>NW_005803043.1:10195-10508 GCF_000240725.1 Microchloropsis gaditana
CTTGACGAAAGCCAACGACAGGAGCCGTCGGTGGATGGGATATTGGCCCAAGGGCGTGGGGAAAAAGGAGGGAGGAGGGGAAGAAGGAAAGGAAGGAGGGGAAGAAGGAAAGGAAGGAGGGAGAGAGGGAGGGAAGGAGGGTACCTCTCGGTTCGGGACCCGTAGATCGCGAGGCACGGTAGAACCTAAGGTGAGTACAAGCGCATCCACATTCGCGCGCAAATCTTCGATGGCCAGGTCCTTGCCGACGTGTGTGACTGTCACGAACTCAATACCTGGGAAGGAGAGAGGAAGGGAGAGAGGGAGGGAGGGA
>NW_005803042.1:0-10498 GCF_000240725.1 Microchloropsis gaditana
AAGGAAAGAGGGAGGGAGGGAGGATGAGGTATTGGGCCTCAAAGGACAAGTACAGGTACCAACGTACTAGTCTTGCTCCCTTTGGTCGTGCTCCCAGTCGGGTTCAATGCATCACTGCTGCAGCATACGCGCATTCGCACAACTACTGGCCAGTTTTATACATCCATGTGGTACGGGGGATAGGGGTGGTGCTAAAGGATTAGTTATGTGAAGTTCATGGGCAAGATTTGTTGTCCTTGCCGCTTTGCACGTCGAGCCGGGCATGGACACCTCGTGCTCTCCTGTCCCGCATTATCGAACCTAACAAAAACGAGGAAACATGTTGACTACATGAGTAGCACGCCAAAATTACATTCAGAGTGGCATAGAATTTAAAAAGGGGGCATAAACACGTATTTTCCCGCTTTTAATGAGCCAGATTTGGGACGGGTACATCGACAGAGCGATGGCAAGGACATACGCTAAAAAAGCATGTGGTACGGCCGTCAAGCCTGAGTATCTCACCTGTTTATTCTACAAACTCAACAATCCGTAAATATAGGAACGCTTTTCACAGGATCGTCCATCGGCTGGACATAAATTTGCGAAAAAGCAAGTAGGCATTGCGGCAAAGCAATCCCCCTTCCCAAGGCACGTCTTCCATGACACATTTCTGAAGCAGCACCCATCGAGAACTCTGTCGTCGTCGCCAAACAGGCTGTATTGATAGTATAGAAACCATATCGGAGGTCTTTCCAGCCAAGGCGGTGGCTTTACGTGGCGGCACGCATAGGCGTGCGACTTGGGAGTCGTTCGGGGTGTAGACACCTGCCCTTTGCTACCTCAAGGAAGAGCTTGACCTAGAACACGTAAATATCATAAACTCCCAAAAGGACAACTTCACTGCAGTCTAGACATGGGAAATCGAGTGGAGGTGTCCCAAATCGTTGCCGCGGACGACAGCAAGTGGCGGCGGCGGCGGAGAAGAGGGAGGGGAGGGAATCAAGTCGGGCCCAGCAGGCTGTCAGACACAAGGTACTCTTTCAGGGTTGCGACGGCTATGCTAGTGACAGGTCTATCAATCTTGACGTCGTCGGGTCCCGGGGGATCGCGCGTGCATGCCCTCGTGCTGCCTGTGTCTTTCTCGTCCTCCACGGTATCCTCCTCCCCTCTCTTGCTCTCTGCCGGGGCCCTCCGAGGCACTCATCCCCACACCCGGTCGCCTCCTGCTAGCTTGCTCGCTGCCTCTCTCATTTCGAAAGATCAGGATTCCTACCTGAGCGGGGAAGGCGCCTCTCCATCCTGCTTCTCCCCTCCCCCACCCTCAACCCCTTCCTCCGCCCGCCCTCCTTCCCGACCTCCACTTCCTCCTCGTCTTCCCCCGCGGCCCCAGCCCTTCCAGGAGCCGTACTCCCAGCAACATCCTTACCAAGCCCCTCCCCGCTCACCCCACTCCTTCCGGAGCAGCACGCGGAACGCGACCCGGTGGGTGGAAGCCGCCCACATCAACGGCACCGCCCTCCCTCCCCAAGACTACCTCCTTTTGAAGGACTTGGTCCGTCGGCGCGAGGCCATGCAGGCCCGGGCGTTTTGTTTCAGTCTCCTGGAAGGGTCGAGACCCTTGAGCGTTCATTCCTACCTGACATTGATGAAAAACCTGGGCCGGGCAGGTGATTGGGAGGGGGCTGTGGGGATTTTTGAGGCCTTGCGTCGACGTCACCAGGGCGTGGGGGGGAAGGAATTCATGAAACTCATCCGCGTCCTGGCCCGCGCGGGGAAATACGAAGCGGCCATGGCGTATTGGGACAAAGCGGAGGCCCTGGGACTCGGCCCCCCCCTCCATCTTGGACTTCAACAAGCTCTTCGACATTTTGGGTCGGGCAAAACAATGGCCGAGGTGTCGGTCCTTGTACGAAAAAATGTTCGCCATGGGCGTCCGGCCCAACAAGAGCACCTACCAGGTCTTGGCCCATTCCGCAGCTGTCTCGGCGCCCTGGTCGGAGGTGCTGCGGATTTTGGACGCGGCGACCCAAGCGAGTTGCGCGTCCAACTACGTCTTTACCATGGCGTTGAAAGGCTTGAAGGTGCGTCGAAATTGGAAAGCCGCCTGGGCCTTGATCCAAGAAATGCGGGAACGTTGGCACATCACGCCCGACACGGTCACCTACACCGCCGCGATATCGGCCTGCGAGCGGAGCAGTAATTGCACGGTAGCCTTGTCTCTGGTGGCATTGATGGAAGTCGATGGGGCCCACCCGAACCAGTACACGTACTCGGCAGCCATCAGCGCCTGCGGACGGGGGGGTCGGTTGGACGAGGCGAAACGTTTGTGGGGGGAAATGAAATCCCGGGGGCTTCGGCCCAATTTGGTCGTGTACAACACGATGCTCTCGGCCTGCGAGCGCGGGGGCGACGTGGACGCGGCGTTCGACTTGCTGGAGGAGATGCGTGCCGCGGGCATCGACCGGGACGTGATCACCTGGAACACCCTCATCAGCGTCTGCAAAGAGCGGGGGGAGTGGGAGCGGGCGCTGGGGTGCTTGCGAGACATGCAGACCCTGGACCGGGTGGAGCCGGACACGATCTCCTTCAACGCGGCCATCGCCGCCTGCGCCCGGGGCGGGGCGGTGGAGGAAGGCCGGCGGTTGTTGGGGCGAATGAAAGCCCAGGATGTGGACCGGGACACCTGTACCTACAACACCTTGATGGACGGGTACACGCGCGCGGGGTCTTTCCCCGACGTCTTGCACGTCTTGGATCAGATGGGGAAAGAAGGGGGTCGAGCGCGGCCGGATGTGATCAGTTACACCCAGGCCTTGAGCGCTGCCGAGAAGGTTGGGGACTACGAAGCCGCGGACCGGCTGTTGGCGGCCATGAAAGTGGCGGGTATCCGTTGGAACCAATATACCTACGCTGTGGTCATGGCCCTCTGTGAGAAAACGGGCCGCTGGCCCCAGGCCTTGCACTTGCTCCACAGCATGCGCCGGCGCGGCCTGACCCCGGACTCGACCTGCTACACAGTGGTCGTCAAAGCGTGTGCGTCGGCCCAGAAGCTAGGACATTGCTTGGCGCTCTTGGAACGGATGCAGAATGATGGGGTGGTGCCTACTATCCATATCTATACTATCTTGGTCGGAGCCGCGCTTATGAAGGGCAAGGCGCGGACGGCGGTGGGGTTGTACCACGATATGTTGGCGAGGAGGGTACATCCCAATGGGGTCTTTGTCTCCGCGGTGATCCACGCGCTGTTGGAAGGGGGGGGAAGTCAGGTGGTGGGGGGGAAGTTGGAGGAGGAAGGGAAGGAGGGGGAGGGCGTGCAAGGCGGTAATAGGGAAGAGCATGGGCGCCAAGGGAGGGACGGACAAGCATTGATCCGATCGGAGCGGTGGGTGGAGTCGGGCCGGTCGACGAGGGCCGGAAGCCCAGGAGAACCAAAACGCAAGCGCCCCCCCCCCCCCCTGTCCACGGGCCGCACACGAGCCAAGACAATTTTGACGCGCATGGAGCGGGAAGTTCGGCGGGCACAGGTAGTGGCCGGGGCGGAAAAGCGGTCCGGAGAGACGGAGGACCCCAGGAGCGGGGAAAGAGTCGTTCCAGGGTCGGGGCAGGGGGTGTGTTTGGACCGGCGGGAGTACCACGTCTTGCTTCGCGCAATTTGTCGGAAAGGACATTTGGCGTTCGCCCATGAAATTCTCCAACACATGGTCCGGGTCCACTTGCCTCCCGATGTGACGGCCTACAACTACTTGGTCCTAGGGTACGCGGCGCGGGGAAACGCGGCGGCCACCAATGCCCTGGTGCGGGAAATGCATCGCAAAGGGGTGGAACCGAACGTGTTCACCTTCATCAATCTGGTCCGGGCGTGCACGTTGGCGGGGTGTCCGGAGAAAGCGCTGTCGGTGGTGGATCCTGCTTTTTCCTGGGACTTCTACTCGGCGGCCATCACCATTTATCATCAGTCGGGTTGTTTTGCGGAAGCGGACGCTTTGTACCAACAAGCCGTGCTGCATGGGAAGGTCCCGGTTGACGTTACCTTAACTCCCGCGGACCATGCCCTGGATTTGCATGGCATGTCTGCCCCCGTGGCTGCGGCCGCGGTGCGGTACGCGTTGAAACGGATAAGGGAAGAGTGGTGGCGGTGTGGACCGGCGGCCGTTAAAGATTTGGTGTTGATCAGTGGCGTGGGAAAGGGCAGCCTCGTTCCATTTCGACCGACCTTGCGCCCGGCTGTTCAGGATATGTTGGTGGAGCAATATTACCCACCGATTGACAGCACAACGCAGCCGGGGAACGCGGGAAGGGTGGTGGTCGGGCGGGAAAGCCTGTTAGCTTGGTTGGAAGGAAAGGAGGGCGGGGGGCAGGGCGAGGGGGAGGGCGGGCGAGAGGACCAGGAGAGGGATGTGGCAGAGGAGAGCATGAGTTGATAGAAGACCGAAGACTGGAGGGCCTTGTTTTTGACAATAGAATGCGAGGAGGACGAAGGCTGTGACTGGCATGAAGGGGAACAAGCGGTGGGATCGGCGAACAAAATGGATGAAATCTCGTCATCCTTGAGAAGGATGGGACGGATGCAGTGTGCAAAGGACAAAGACGACGCGGACAGGACGAGTTAAGATCATAGCAGAACCCGGGATTTTGCATTGATAGCAAGGAGGCATGCGAATGCAAGGGGAGAGTAGGCTGCGGTGGGGTTGTGTGGCCAGAGAGGGAAGACGCACCGTAATGAAACAACTGAGACTGATAGCGTTCAGAGGACGCGAGCATGAAAGCAGACGCAGGATACACGACTGATGAGCGGTGGAGAGTCTAGTCTGGATAATTATTCGATGGGAGGACGGATGCAGATGATTGCCAGGCTACCAACGCGACAGACGGAAAATGACCACGCAGATGTGAAGACGTCCGGTACCCCTCGTTTCATCACATTCCTGCCCCCAGCGGCGTAGTGGCAACACAGCACCTTTCTCATGGGGTATGTGGGAGGCATGATTTGTGATGGACGGACAAAAAGCCAAGCGTTCCTGAAAAGAGGTATTTTCTTCCCTAAGGTAGAGGCAGGAAAGGGCCCATGCGTTGCCGAGTCCTCAAACGTACGGGACGATGATCAATGTACAGTGCTTGCTTTCTTTGTATGTACATCCTACCTGGCACCCGCCACCCAGACAGTCGGCCGGCCCCCTTTCCCTCCCTCCTTCCCACCCGCCTTCCACGACTTTGTGGGAGTGCCCCATCATTCCCCCTCCTCCGTCCCGTGGCATGGGCCCCGCCCCTTCCCCCCGTCGTTACCCTACTCTCCTTCTCCCTCCTTCCCTCCCAGCTTCGCCGACCACCCCTCCCTTTATTTTCCTCACGCCTCCCCCCCCCGGGCCCCTCCCACCCCCTCACACACGACCCAGACCAGCCAGTTCAACGCCCCCGCCAGCCTGCGCAGCACCACGTTCCACCCTCGCTCCTCGCCCAGCCCCAAACTCGCCACGTCCAGCTCAAACAGACGCTCTTCCTGCTCCAACGCCAGCGCCCGCTCCCCTTCGTCGACCGTGAGCACGTGTTTTTGAATTTCCGTTACCAACAGGCACAACCGTCGGACCCCTTCGTCCATCCGCGTCGCCTGCTGCTGCCTTAATGCACTTGCCGAGGCCCCGCCCGCCCGGCCGCCCCCTCCCTTCCCACCCAATCTCCCCCCTTCCACCACAAAGAGGGGAAACGTGAGCTGAGATTTCTTACCCGGGTCTTGGACGATGCGGGACGCCCCCCCCATGTACACCGCCCTGTATCGGCCCCTCCCCCCCTTCCTCCCCCCGCCCGGCTCCTCTCCCCTTTCCTCCCCCCCGCCCTCAAACCCAACCGCGTGCACGAGGGCAATCACCAACAACACGACCCGACCCCATGCAGCATTGATCTCCGCCCACCACAGGTCCCGTCGAGGGTCTTCCCGCCTCGCCACCCGAAGCCCGTGGACCCTGAAGACGGTCTCCCCTCCCCCACTGCTTCCCCCCGGCTCCAACGCCACCAAAGCCTCCTCCTCCCGACCTTTCCCCCCCTCCCTCCCGCCCTCCCTCCCTCCCTTCCTCCCAAAGAGTAACATCTTCAACACCGCGTGGCCCGGGCGTTGAAGTGCTTCCGCCCGAGCATGCAGCCTCTCCACCTCCCGAAGCATTTCCTCCACCCCTTCCTCATCCTCCCATTTATCCTCTTCGCACCGACACAGCGCGTCCCAAAATTCTTCCTCCCGAGCCCTCACTTCCCGCTCTCGCATCGAGAGGAACCTTAACTTTTCCCTCAAGCTCTCCTCCTCGCCCCGGCTCACCTCCTCCTCCTCCTGCAAAGCCTTCACCGCATCCTCGGCCGCGCTTCGAGCGAACGTAAGGGAGGGAGGAAGGGAGGGAGGGAAGGAGGGGGGCGCCCTTCTGGGTGATGACGGCGTTGTAACGGCCCTCCTCCTCTGTCAGGTAAGCGAGTTCCTAGAGAGGGAGGGGAAGGGAGGCGCGAAAAGGAGGGAAGAGGGGAAGAAGGATCCCGCAAAAATTTTATGGGCCCTAGGAATCCCAAGAAAGAACTCATTCTTCCCACCCTGTCCCCCCCCCCTCCCCCCACTCCTACCTTGTCGAGGCCCTGCAGCATCACATTCAGGCAGTGGGAGCAGGCGGGCGCGTCCGAGTCAATTTTTCCTGCCCCATACTCGAGCACCATCTCCGCCCGTCGCGAGGTCTCAAAAAGACCAGTATAGGAAGTAGGACGCGGTGAAGAGTTGCTGGTGGCGGTGACTGAAGAGGGGGAGATGGCGGCGGCGGCCGCTTCTTGAACGTGGATGTAAGACATGTTCATGTCCGCCATGCGGGCCACCATGACGAAAGAAGCAGGGGAAGAGGGGGGACCGGAAGGTGGGGGGGAAGAATGAAGGGAGGATAAAGGCATCGAAGAAGCGGCGCTCGGCGTCCAAAGGGAGGCGCGACTGGAGGAGGAAGGTGGCCGCTGGAAAGGAGGAGGAGGATGGGAAGAACATGGAGGTGGAGAGGGAAGAGAGGAAGCAGGTGGTGAAGAGGGTCGAGGTATAGACGTCTGGCAAGCACCTGAATGTGATGAAGCAGTTGTTTGGGTTTGTGCGGTAGAAGTTGGGAGACGCCAGACGGGGCGGTCGCAAAGGGTACAGAGCGACGTCGAGGAAGTTGTGCTCAAACTCGTAGCTTCGTGGCTCTCCATGTCTTCCAGAGCCCTATTTGTGTGTTTTATCAGACAATCAATATGTCTAGAGAATTACGTTTGGATGAGCGGGAAGTTTCCTCTTTAAGTAAGCATTCTGCCCGTAGCAGGAGGAGAGAAGAGGTAGGCACGATGGAAAGATTGTCAAGATAGTGCCGTAAAACTCACATCAGTACGTGCGCCTCTGTGCTCCACAGCGTTGTCAAGCTACATAGAATAATAAAAGGGTCTATACTCGCAAGCGAAGCCTATGTGCTGGAGAAAGCTGGTGCTACATTGGGACAAGAGGTTGCCCTGAGCAAAGGCCATCACAGACGAGAACTGACGCCGGCCTCAGTTCAAACTTTCAAAAGTCCGTTACACGCGACCTTTGACCCCACAGTTTTCACATCCGTGCCGAACATGGACCTCCGAGCGTCTGCACATCCAGTTGAACGCAGGGATACCATGGATTGTCAATCCTTGTCGTGGGAACGGTGACATGCGTGAGAGGCATTTTCTTGGAGCGGAGTAGGCAGAATCTCCCCATTCTAGGTCAATGATTCTCTACATACGGAAGAATTGCGTAAAACCTCGTCATAAACATTTTTTGGGTCTTTTACCATACCATTTCGTCTTCTATAAGCGTATGGATAATGCCCTGATAACGACAAGCATAAGTTTCCAGTTGAAAAGTCATGAAATGAAGTACATGAGCAACCTGTTGT
The DNA here is from genome assembly GCF_000240725.1 of Microchloropsis gaditana. Taxonomy (NCBI): domain Eukaryota; class Eustigmatophyceae; order Eustigmatales; family Monodopsidaceae; genus Microchloropsis; species Microchloropsis gaditana. The sequence continues at coordinate 7,887 of NW_005803042.1, forward strand.
TCCTGATGTGCGCATATCAGGGTTGAGCAGAATCCTCCCTTCGTATGAAATCGAAGCTGGTACCTGAGAAATGTAACACAGACAATTGTCCCATGGACGTTCACGGGCCATCGCCAGGCATGTTGCTGACTACTTGATTACATGTCCCCGGTGGTCTAATTCCTGATGGCGGTTGCCGCAGGCTGCAGTCTCACTTTCGGCATTTTTTAAAAAGGGTCATGATGGATTGTGCCTGATCATCCATTTTTTGTGGAGTCTAGTCATGCTTCTTTCTTCCGTGACTAGATCCACTATGGTAATTCATAATTTTCGGAAACGGGATAATATCTGCAAACATTTGCAATAAAAAGGCAGTGCTATTCACTAATTGTTCTTCGAGCAAGCTGTCTTCAGTACTATCTACTTGAAATCGAATTCATTTAAATACTTTATAGACGCCTGAAACAAACTTTGACGGTTTTAGCCCTCAAATGGTGCACATTGTGCCTCCGAGGGTCGCGGTCTAAACCCGACGGCAAGTTGGGAGAGTGGTAGGACGCCCTTAAACGTTACTACATGAACAACAACATCGATCAACTTTCTAAAAATATTGCCGATCCTCTAATTTCATGTGTAGTGCCCGGTATTCCTCAAGCTGCACGATGTATGAGAGGTTGGCCAAGGTGGTCAGGACGCGTCTCGGGAAACAACAGGCAATCTCCACCTTTTCCCTCGATCACATTACCTCATATGTTACGGATCTCTCGAAATGTTGCAGGAATAAATACTGCTTCTCAATCGCATGCATGATAGTCCCCCAGTCCTTTCCGACCCGTGGGGGGGGGGGCGCGCAATTCATTTTTGTGAAAATATCGGCGGCAGGTAAAGCACGACCGCCCAAATTTTTACGTCACGCCCCTCTTAGCCGCTCGCATCGCGGGACCGCCCTTGAGAAAGACCGATGGGTTCGACAAGGCAAATGTTATCTCAGGCAATCCTGCCGCAACGCACATGCAATGTCGTCAGGCAGCACATGTGCATTGCATGCCAGGCTTTTGCTGTGTGCAGAGTGCGAATAAAGTACTTTTGTCCCCTGAATGGCAAAGCAAGCACTTGTTCCGCTTAGAAGCGACCTTCCGTCTGTAAATTGACTTTTGAAGAGGGCCTTATCGTCCAGGTCGTTTCAAGCATGACTTGTAAAAGAGCTTAATTATTGTACGGCTATGCGTTGCCCGCACAATTTTGACGAGTTTGGCCCCGATCTGACGGTGGCGATGTTTTGGGTGTCGGTCTCCTGGGAGCGCAACGTGCCGTCCCTCCTTCTACCGAAGGCGTGTAATTAAATACACAAATGCATATACATTGACAGCCATTGAACCTACCCATTCGCTCATCGGCCAGGGCGTCAGGGAGTTTTCTCGGGGGAAAGAAATACGAAGGAAGAAAGCCTTAAACGTTGCGTGCACATGCCCGCTTAGCCTACCACGTAGCGTGGTCGCCAGGCCTTACCGGGGGCCGGACAGGAAATACGTGGCTTCTTGGGTACTTCAATCGATCCTTTCCTGCTGCAGCATCGCTTGGTGCCGCCGTCCGCACGCCCTTGCCAGGAAAGCGGCCGCTACGGTCGTAAGCTTCGGGACGGGTCACCGCGTAGCCACAGACGTCACGCGGGCTGCGGGTACCCTGTTTGCATTTCGCTTGGATAATGCCCGAGGTTTACTATGAAGACGATCCAGCGTCCCTTGGGAGTTGGGACCGAGGAGATGGTGGCGTGGAGGAAAGAGAGGAGGGAGAGGAACTCGACGATCGGGGTGGCACTGGCCCCTATTCCACCCAGGGGGTGGAGGGCGTTGAGGCCCGGGTAGGTATGGGGATTGATGAGGAGGGAGGATGGAGGAGGTTCGGGCGACCGCAGGGAAGGAAGGGAAGGCATCAACTGCGGGAGTGCTACCTTGGGAGGCGTGCCACAGACCTGAGAAATATGCCGGCTTTTCCCCTTGCTCGTGCTTGAAGAAAGCTCACCCCTCCCTCCCTTCCTCACTTCCTCCCTCCCTCCCTCCCTCCTCCCCCCTCCTCGCCATGCTTTCCAGAAGGAATGTCGGAAAGACCCTTTCCCTACGTCCCTGCTTCCCCCTTGCCAGGACAAGGACGCGTATTTCGCGGAATGGGCCGCCCGGCGAGGAGGACTCGAGTCGCTTGTCACCACCCCCACCACAGTTCGTCTCGAGCACGTGTCTCTGCAACATATGAGAGGGGTGAGGACCAAGGCCTTCCCCACCGTGTGGGAGAGCGTGGCGGAGCCGGTCAAAGGCTGGGTGGAGTGGGCGGTGGGAAGGTGGGAGGGGGAGGGGGGTTCGTCCTGGTGGTGGGGGTCGAAAAACCGGACGAGGAGGAGAGGGAGAAAGGAGAAAACTGCGGGCACGGATGGGGAGACGGAAGCGAGCATGGCCCTTGAAGAGGGGAGGAGGAGGAGGAGGAGGAGGAGGGAGGGGGGAGGCGACGGATGGTGATGGCCTTGGAAGGGGTTTCGACGGTGCTGGAGCCGGGCCGGTTGCATTTGGTGCTGGGAGGGGCCAAATCGGGAAAGACTTCGCTCTTACAGGTGAGGAAGGGAGGGAGCGAGAGAGGGAGGG
>NW_005803041.1:0-1724 GCF_000240725.1 Microchloropsis gaditana
TCCCTTCCTCAGCACCTGTTTTTGAACCACTCGGCCCCGGTCGTCGGGAATATGGGCCGTCGGAATCCAGGGCACTTCTTCCACGCTCATCACTCTTCCTGAGGAGGAGAGCGGTCGGGCTGGAGGGAGGACGACTGGGGATGGAAAAGGATAAGGAAAAGACTCTTCTCAGGCTCTTGTGAGCACTGCGTGGTTATTTCTTCCCTATCTGTGTGAGCTGCGTCTTGCTTGCACTTCTACCACTACCAGAGAATGATTTCCAGCACCAGATCGACCCCACACTTATGAGCTCACTCCACGCTCGTCCGCTTACTTCAACGTTTAAGCTTCTCGCGCCCCTTCCCTTATTTTCCCACCTGTCGTTTTTCCTTGCTTGTATCCGAGCATGAATGCAATCAGGAGCCCAGCCATGTAAACCAAGAACACTGAGGTCGAAAGCTTTCTTCCAGGAAAGGCAGTGACGCCCATCTTGAAGAAGAGAGGGAATAAACTGCGTGCATGCGTCGACTTAGGTCCCTGAACACACGGTAGACGCATTGCTGTGCTTATGTGGAAGTGACAGGGGTCTATTTTATGACTCAAACAGGTGACATGATTGCCTCAGAGGCGAAGTACACAATCGCACGTCGTGACAAGGAGCATGCATTAATAGCACTAGTTACGACAAAACTTTCCATAATTGAAGTTGAAGCTAACTACACAGCCATTTTCATGCCCATGTGTACAGTCGTGCGCGCGTGGGGTAAGGGGACGCGAAGGAAAAGAAATGCTTGCATGCCTCTTGAGGGCAATGAACTGGCATATGGGCCGGGCGGGCCCACGCACGCGTGAGCTTGTCCCTTCTTTTTCGGAACCATCGAAGCCCCGCGACCATGGCTGCACACAGCTCACTACCATCTTTATCACCACAATATACTCATGTCCGACCAGGGCCTGTAGTGGGGAAGGGAGCTGCTGCCACGATGTATAAAGCCGAGCAGGGGTGTCATGGCAGCGCGAACGGGGCATGCGAGGGGAAAATCGTCTGGCTCGGCGTCCCAGGAAAGGAAATCAGTTCAGATTCAGAGGGTTCTAAAATGACAGAGGATGCATACACCACCAAAATTGGCGGATGGCCGGTAGGGCTTGCGACGTTTTCCCCCTTAATTTGACAACCCTACTTGACAACCTCCTCCCCTCCTCTCCAGTCGTCCTCCCCTCCTTCTCCTCCCTTTCCTTCCCTCCCTCACCCCTTTCTGCGCTATGTCTCTTCAAAACAAGCCTCTTATTTAACGCTTACTTTGATGACCCTCTTTACTGGGTATTCTCAACGAAACATTCATACCTGTATCCTACCCTCTCCATCACTCCATGCCAGGTTCCCCTCGTGAGAGGAACGCTGTCACTTCTTGAATTGTCTCCTCGCTGCGAATACTGCCACGAGCCCCTTTGCCTCCTCGCTCAGGTGATAATACTCCTCATCCATCTCCTTCCCCTAATATATGCCCCGATCATGCGTCCGCCCGCAGCCGGCGCTTCCTTCCTCCCTCCCTTCCTTCCTCCCTCCCTCCCTTTCCTCCCTCCCTTCCTCCCTTGCTTTTTCCCACCTCTCTCGCTTACCCCTCCCCCCAATTACTTGTCAGATCTATGCACCTGTCTCTTCTCCTCGCGTTTTGTACATTTTTGCCTGTCAGAGGGGACCCTTCCCTTCCTCCCCCTGAACCATCTTTAAGGTCGTCATCCAC
>NW_005803041.1:4780-4914 GCF_000240725.1 Microchloropsis gaditana
GAGAGGGCTGGCTGAGATTTCAAGGGGAGGAGACGTTGGCTAAAAGCTGAATGGCTCTCAAACTTCAAATGAATTTCCTCTCTCCCCTATACTCGTCATACTTTCTACATCCCATTCCAGGACTGCCCGACCTG
>NW_005803041.1:8519-10488 GCF_000240725.1 Microchloropsis gaditana
AGCAGCATGCCTGTCGCGCCCGCGGAGCAAACCTTCTTCACCCCCGCCAAACTCGACCATCAAGCCTATAGCAAGCCTCGCTGTGACGGGGCGGCTCCCAACGTGCAATTGATCTTGACAGGGCTGAAACGCCGGGTCGATCATTACCATTACAGCGTGGTGAGGGGGAGGAGAAGGGAAGGATGCGTAGGGGAAGGGGAGAGGGGGAGGTGCAGGGAGGCATCAAAGGCGTAGGAAGAGCTGGAGGTCTGTCTAAGGATCGGATCGGCCTCGGCTCTTGTCTCCCGGTCCTTTTGGTGGGACATCGGAGCCTCGAAGCACACCGGCTTGCGAGTTTGGCTTGCCTCCATCGATGGTGCTTGGCGACGCTTGATGCTCCATTTATCTACATATCTTTATACATATTATGTTTTAATCTTTCAATGTACGCCTGACACTATACTCGTCATACTTTCTACATCCCATTCCAGGACTGCCCGACCTGCTCTTTGCCGGGGCCGGAGGGGGAGGAGAAGGCAAATCGACGCCTATGATCGGTGCAACACACAGGTCCTGAGGCACTGAGAGGCGGAGGCGAGAATGATTGTGTTGAGCTAGGTTTTTCATGAAAGGAAAGCAATAACGGTCGTTTATCCGAGTAGCGAGTCGGCATTACCTGTCTGTTCCCTTGATTGCTTCTCTGTTTCGAAGGAATTAGTCGCTTCCATCCCACCCCCCATGCACAACATGCCACATGGTGTGATTTGTGACTTCTTTGAGGGGAAATCTTCCTTCAAAGCCCTGCAAGCCGAATTGAATCTAATCCTACGAAAGTGCTTAAGCTTTGTGGCCGATGCCAACGATAAATCTCTTCATGGAGGAAGCTAGCACGAGGGGGATCGTTGGGGGAAACTAGCCCTCTTCAACAACTGAATCTTGGACACAACTAATTCCTCTTTCTATGTCTCTTTTTATTTCCATCCCTGGAAAAGTACATTCCGACGCACACAACGTAGCATTGTAATACTACGTGAAAGAAATTGAGAGTACTACCACGATACAAAACACGACGAATGCCGCCCACGAAAGCTTCTGTAAAGACCTTAAACTACACGGCAATTAATAGCGGCATACCCAAGCACATTTTCCTGAACAAGTCTTCACGGAAATAAAACACTTCAAAGTAAATTGCGGACGGGAAAAGTCGGCAAGGTGTGACTCGGGGTTAGTGACGGAACTGTTGCCATCGCCCCCACCGACGCTGCTCCTACTAAAAAAATCAACACTCTGTCCAAATTTATTCTATAAATGCGTGGAAAAGTATGAAAAATCATCCACGAGAACCGGGCGTGAGGGAACTCAAGGTTTTCTGTGGGATTCGTGGCCAAAAGTTTGGCGTTGAAACCACGACCACGACTTCAAAGAGTGATGGTACGTCACTTTCTCAGACCTCCTCATACCCCCTTCCTACCCTCCCTTTTAGCTTCGCCTCTACCTTTGGCGTGCGTCACAGGATAAACGGAGCTTTTTAGCTTTTCAAGAAGCAGCAGGTACCAGCAGGTTTCAGCAAGGAGATTGAAGACTGGTGAAGCGGCAAAGTCTGAGTGGGAGAGACGCCGCAGATGGGCGACATCAGCAATGCGGGCAGGTAATGTGCAATGGAGCAAAAGGAGGGACTGGCATCGAGGCATACCAACCCTGCCTATATACCATACTTCTTAAGATGCGTGTGATGTGCATCGGGCGTCGTTCTCATCCTCCTCCTTGTCGTGACGCGGGAGATGCCCTACCCCACAGCACCGACAGAGCTTCGTTGAAAAACACCCTATCCCCACCTCGGTACTCCCCCTCGTCTGGCGCGGCTCCAACATCCATGCCCTCCTCCCCTTCAAGAGGGGCAAGGAGGCGGGATGAAGAGAGAGAAGAGGAGGAGGAAGGACGGGCGGAGTCGGTGGAGGTGGCGATTGTTGGGGCAGGCTTTGCGGGCATT
>NW_005803040.1:0-10485 GCF_000240725.1 Microchloropsis gaditana
TCTCTTCGAACCCTGTCGCTTCGTCCTCGGCCCCTGTAAAGGACAAGCTAAGTACACCACCTTCATCCACATTAGGGTCGAGCTCAGCATGGAGTGGCGACCGAAAACCAAGTAAATGAACCGAGGGTTGCTTTCCACCAAAGCGGACAAGTAGGAAGACGACAATCCTTTCGCCCGGGGTGGGGCCGCCAGGGCGAGGAAGATGGAGACCTTTTTGGCCATGGCTAGGTCGGTCGTGAAGGCCGCGAAGGCTTGTGCAGACCCCTGGCTGAAGCTGTGGGGGTCGGGTGCAGGGTCCGGGGCAATGGAAGGATAAGTTTTTTTGGGGAAATCAATGGGCATAGAGGACCGCCGCAGGCGTGTGTGCATTAAGGGAACGCCTGGCGCCCATTGGCCAGCGACTACCCGAGGGTAGAAAGCCCTTGGCCATACCTTGCACCACCCAACCCCCCTTCTTCCCTCCCTGCCTCCCTCCCTCCCTCCTTCTCTACCGCCCCAGCCCACCCGACGTAAGCAAGCTTCTCCTGACCCGTGGCCCGAAGCACGTAGTCAACCATGGCGGGCACGTCGAAGCGCGCGAGTTCGTCGATGGAGAAATTCCAGTACGCGTCTTGGGAGGGAGAGAGGGAGACGTGCTTGTGGCTGTACCGGTTGCCTCGGTTGTTGCCTGTGGACAGCCGGACAGCCAGGGGCGGGTGGGGGAAGGGCGGAAGAAGGCGCAAATGAATGGGCCTCGGACTCACCGCGTTGCCACCCTCCCCTTCCCTCACGTCCCGTGAGCCCCATCCCCATTGCCTTCTCCTTCCCTCCTCCAGACTTACCCAGCCACACGTCAAAGCCGGCCTTGGCCAGAACCAGGGCCAAGGAATGCTCTTCTCCTCCGCACAAAAAGGACTCGGAATCCTGCATGAGCGCGTGCACCATTAAGAGAGGGGGCCGTCTAAGAGTCGAGGGCGTGACCGCATTGCTCCCCGTGCCTGTCGCCGTCGGCACGGCGGCGGAGGGCAAGGCAGGGGCCACGGCCGGCGCCGCGGCGGACCCGGGGCCCTTGGAGAAGAAGGAGGACGTGGGGATGTGTTGTTGCAAGGACTGGCTCCCTCCCCCAGATTTTCGGCCGTTGTTTTCCCCCGAGGCCTTGCGCCAGCTCCGCGCTCGCTGCGGCCCCCGGTCCTCTACGTAGGTCTCGCTCGTACTGCTGCTCGTGGCTTGCCCCGGTGCCCCGGGCCCGTCCTGTCCCGACGTTTTCGGGACCAAGCGATGCAGTACTAACACAAAGCCGTCACGGGTCAGGGCGGTATGCGTCTCCAAGATAAATGGGGTCCCTTCCACCAATGATTCTGCGAGCAAGCGTTCTCGATTCCCATTTGGGCTGGCTTTCCCGGCTGAACCCGGCGCGGCACCGCCCAACTGATAAGAAAACCAGGATTGTAGGCCTTGGGACGCCAGGTAAAATCGATCCAAGAGGGCAGGGAATGGAAAGTATGCATAAACTGTCACAATGAAAAAGCCAACGGCCTTGGCCGCGGTCAGGAAACACACGAGGTACAAAAGATGGGCCCAGTCAACGAGAACATCCGTGTATACCATTGTCTCCGAGTGTGGTCGCAACAGGTGTAAGTAAAGAACTAGTGGCTTGAATGGTGCAGATGGGCGAGCGAGAGCATGTGTATGCGTTCGTGTCTGAGGAAAAGGGTGGACATTATCTTTAGTGGCAGACCAGTAAATGTAGGATCACGATTACTGGCAGCAGATTCAAGGGAGTTCTCTAACGGGGAAAACCAAGGGATGTAGCGGGCATTCGCGACGACTTTTGCAAGTCGTGTTGTCACAGGGAGAGATTGTTCTTCGTCTTGTTGCCCGAGTGTCTTCTCCCCTGACCGCATCGAGCAGGTAACTCAACTCACCCGTCCCTCTCCGTCACGGGCGAGGCGGGAAGAAATGTTGTGCGAGTAATCGCGTGAACGTTCCGTCCATGGCGGACCCTCTCGCGGATTATACATCGTGCGGCGAGCAGCAAGTATCTGCAGCTAGCGGGCAGCACGGATCTGTTCTTCGCTTCGGGGTGCAACGCATCGTTTAGACCTCCACAAAACAAAGCGTCTCCACAGTCTTTGGACATACTTTGTGCATTTAAATCAATTAAATTACGCGTCGGGGGCCCAGCCATGCACCGTGTTGCCACCAACTTGCTATTTTTCTTTTTCACGTCCACGACTTGAGGCATAAAGCGATGAATCGAACAGCTCGGAACGGCTTATTGAGCCGCAAATCCCGCATTTATGTCCTGTGATACACGAGTAGCCAACACTGAGCCCTCCATCACTCCATGCCATGCACGTATATCTAATTAAGACACCTCTGGGAGGTGGGTGGTCGCAGGGGGAGCGGGCGCTTATTTATGTTTTTTGAATGGAATCAAGCGCGTGGAACGTTATTCGTTCCTTGAGGCGGATCCATTTGCTTGTTGCCTATCGCCCGTACCGCTTTTTTCTTTTTTAAGAACGCTTTGAGCTTTCCATTGGTTTGTACTCCACAACTTGACCATATCATGTGCGGCATATTATCCATTGATACCAAGTATCTGCGTTGTCTGAATATGTGTGTATTAGATGTGAATAGTGTCAGTGGCCTTGTAAAGGTAGCCTTCCATGCTCCAGGATCCCGTCTACCATCGGTACGTGCTTTCCTGATCTATTCTAATCCGTTCCTCACCTGCGTCTATAACCTCACACAGATTTGTTCTCTAACTAAAATTATGAAGCTCTTGTCTTTCGCTTGCCTCATCGGCGCCGCTGCCGCCTTTGTGCCCCCCATGCCCGTTACGACTCGTGCCCGCGGCGCTGTCTCCATGATGGCTGAGAAGTCCAAATCCATCCCTTTTTTGCCCCGCCCGCCTGCGCTGGACGGCACTGCCCCGGGAGACGTGGGCTTTGACCCGGTCGGGTTCACAAGCTGGCTGCCCTTGGCGTACTTGCAGGAGGCCGAGATCAAGCACTGCCGCATCGCCATGTTGGCAACCCTCGGGTGGATTGTCGCGGATTTTGTCCACCTCCCTGGTGCGTGACTGTGCCCGCCGATTTTTTGGATATGTAGAGCTGAAGCAATATGGTCTAGAATGGGGAGGCTACATGTGGAATCGCAGATTGGATGGAGATGGGGCGTCACGGCGTACGCGACGGAAACCCATGTCCCTCTCCTTCAAGATGCGTGACTTCCGTTTCCCTTTTGTTGACGGATTTTCCACACCTCTCGCTATCCCCTAAATCAGGTGATGTCCACGCTGTTAGCTCCCTGGCCGCCCACGACGTGGCTGTAAAGTCGGGCGCCCTCGCCCAAATCCTCATCTGGACCTCCATCGCGGAAGCGATCTCCGTCGTTGCCATCTCTCAGATGCTCGAGGGCTCTGGCCGCCAGGTATCTTTTACTTTCCCTCATCATCTCGCATCCGTGTTCGTATCGGACATGGTCCCCAGTGGACGGGTTCAGCGTCAGCTTTATCTTTTGTGTCTGTCCGCATGTTCCTGTAGACTTCTTTGTAGACTTCTTTGCACCCACTCGTACCCTTTCTTATATTTTTGGCATCATTTCTTCTGTATGAATAGCCCGGTGACTTCAAGTTCGATCCCCTGGGCTTTGCCAAAGACGAGCAGACTCTGAAGAAGCTGCAGCTGAACGAGCTCAAGAATGGACGTTTGGCCATGGTAAGTCTCGTAGCAAGGCAGTGATTCTTTCGAATGCACGATATTCTGCAAGGTCTCTTCTCTTGGTGGCACAAAAGTAGGTACTAAATAATATATGACTTAACGTTGTCTCTTTCACGCACAGCTCGCCTTCTCTGGCATTGTCACCCAAGCCGCCCTGACCGGCCACTCCTTCCCGTACATGTAAACCTTCTCGATTTATCTCTCCGTTCGTCAGAAAGTCAGCGTCGTCATTCTCCTCCCACATTTAAGCCCGTAGCCGTCGTGGTCGCATACATGTTGAATTCGTGTATGAAAACCTCTCGCTGGTGCATCTTGATCAACCATTTTGCTTCCAGACATAGACTTTGTATCTTCTTTGTGAGACTTCGAGAGAATATATTTTAGACAGCGTAAGTGACGTGAGAATTGATTGCGCGTGCGTGCGAGGCTGCAAGAGGCAGACAGCAAGTGTGAAGGAGAGTGGATTGCAGAGAACTAGAGAGGCAGAAGAAAAGAGTCGCGAGCGAGCATCTAGGTCTAATTTAAATTATGTCTCCGGAATTACAATCTCTAAGTTGATCTTCCATTATTTGATTTAAAGTCGTCAAATTGTGGTTCAAGGCAGAGCGATCGCCCTATGTTTGGAGAGGTCATCAGGAGATCGGGCGGACCATCACATTGGTTCGCTCTGCTCCTGTAGGCAGTGTATGGTATCCGCTTCTTCCAACTTACCCAGGTCATGGGAAGTAACAATGGCGTTATAGACTTTCAACGTCAAAATATCGAGCTGTGCAGATACGGAAGTACAACGGGAAACAGACAATGGGATATAGCCCAGCCCCCTGTGGCGGCGGCACAAAAATGTTTTCAAAATTTCAATTTCAACGGAAAGCCGTTAGCGGCAGCTTCCCAGGTGGATATGGGCCTCTCAGCCTGGGGGCGCCGGCTCCCCGATTGATATGGAATTATGGAGTCTATTACCTTTCATTCATGACCTCAGGCACGCTATTATGATCGGTATGGTAATTGAACAAGCTGTTATTGTCCCTTCTGACTCGATCTCATTCTATTGCCAGCTTACTTTTACTAAACCAACTGCTATACATCCGATTTCTCTGATACATCTCCACTGTCGCAAGGATCAGTGCATTGTCACAGTGCTAAATCATGTTTAAGAACGGACGCCCCATTTTCCGGAAAAAGGGCTCCTCATCCAGTAAAATGGATGAGAGTGCCTCGGAAACGATTTCGAAGTCCTCCGCGGCAGCCACAGTCAACAACGTGCCTGAGACTACGACCACTCTCTCTTCGAACCCTGTCGCTTCGTCCTCGGCCCCTGTAAAGGACAAGCTAAGTACAACAACGAACCCCCCTGCTGGAAAAATTGTTGCTGACTCAAGTGACTCCACCAAGCACCGTCCTACCAAAAAAATGGAGTCTCTTCAAGCCTTACGATACATCACGGCCTTGCAGATGGTGTACTTCCATTATTTTCAAAACACACCTTGGCCTTTGTTCAATCGAGCCAGTGCATGGGGTAATTCACCCTTCACCTTCATTCTGATGCTTTCTGGCTTTGTCATGTCCTACGTGTACGGACGTAACGACAAGAAGATCGACGTGACGGAATTTCTTATCAAGCGATGGGCGAATCTCTACCCTCTCTATCTCGTCACCGTTATCGCTGGGTTCCTTCTTATTCCTTCGCAAGTCCCGCAGCCGTTGGCTATGCTATTTATCCTCTTAGCAGGCGCCAGTGGTTTCATCCCTTCCGCCTTCATCAACGATATCAATACTCCGGGATGGACAATTGGAGCGCTCTTCATCCTCTATTCCATCTTTCCTTTCTCCGTGCGCATGCTCAAAGCGTGCTCAAGGCGCACCCGGATCTTTGTCTGTATGCCGATCTTCTTCGCCTGCTCCATCGCCAAGCCCGTCTCGGATCTGTCGGTCAATTTGGGCATCCTAAGTGGCTTGGTCCGCTTGGCCGCCTTGTCCTCCATCCCGGATTTCCTTCAGGGAATCAACCTTGGTATTCTCTTTCTCGAGCACGATTGGACAAAACATCCCCTTGTCCTGCAGAAATTCGGCATGAGCGCCTGCTTGTTGGCGCTCTGCTGCATTTTCGTCTTCGTGGACCTCTTTGACCTGCCCGTCTTCTTCCAGCTGTGGCGTGCCTATGGCATGTTGCAACCCCTGTGGATGGCCGTCATTTGGTACGCCGCCCACGGCAAGGACTACTTGTCCCTCATCTTCGAGCTCCCTTTCATTTCGTACCTGGGGAACACGTCTTTTGGGGTGTACATCCTCCAACAGCTCCTGATCGATTACAAGTGGAAGAACGACCCCTTCCTGCTGATGAACAACCATCCGCAGCTCCTTTCCTTCTCCCTTATTTTGACGGCCTTGGGTGCACTTGGATATCATTGCATCCAATTGCCGTACCAGCCGTACATCAGTCGGGAGGGCAACGCGCTGTTGAAAAAGTTCCGCGCCTCCCGTTGGGGCACGGCCTCCAAGAGCCTTCTTTTCCTGATTGCGGACACGTGGATCGGACGGGGGCTGACCTGGATCGCATTCTACGTCGGATACCTCATCTACACGAACTACCAACCCTGCCTGCCCGTTGACTTCGACCAGAAGCTTGTCAACACACGGTGGTTCACCCGGAACGATTGGAACTGGCTCATCAATTGGTACATGACGCCGTGCACACCCCGACGGCTGATCCCCATCGAAATCAGCGACATTATCGAGTACGCGGCCATGGGCCTGGCTGCCCTGGGGCTCTTGGGGTACGTCCTCAGCTACCTGGGGGGTGCATCGAAGGTTTTCTCGCAGCCGGGCCAACGCCCCACCCGGAATGTGGATCTCAGCGATGTGGAAAGCGCCGTGGTCCTGCGCGTCGTCTGCAGGTCTCACACGCCCGCCGATGAGATCACCGCCACATTGAACCGCCTGATCGACGTGGCCTCTGAATTGAAGACCCAGTACCCGAGCAAGACGATTGCCCTGGAGGTGGTCGGAGCGGCGGGGACTTACGACTACACCCTCCCTGCCTCCCTCCCGCCGTCGTCCTTGGACGTCACCCTGCTCAACATGCCATTCGAAGCGGCCCGATCTCGCAGCCAGACACAACCCCAGGATATGATCATCAGCCTTCCGGTAGGCGCCCGTCTGGGCAGTGCCTCCGCCATCCTCCGTATCCTCTCCCAGGCGTCCAGTAAGGCCGTGGTGGCCTTCTCTCTTGGTGTGGACGGCTCTGACGAGGTCCTACCCAGTCTGGGCACTTTGGCAGAATTGAATTTCCAAGCACCTCTTTCTCGCCGGCCCTGCCTTTTGGTTGGCACGGCCGCATTGCATCGGAAGCTTTCCAGCTACGCCACTTTCGCGGCCTTGGAGCACGGGACGCGGGGTTCTGACCTCTTAGCCCTTGCACCCGCTCCCTCGTCCTCCCTCCCGCTCTCCCTTGGGACCTTCCACTCTACCCCTTCCCTGACCGCCCACCTGGCCCGGCGACGCGCTTTCCTCAAGCGGGCCACCGTGGACTGGACGTCGACGGAAATGGCCGCGGAGGCCTTTCGCCTCCTCTGTGAGAGCGCCTTCCACCTGGGCTTCGTCCTTGCCTTCGCCGTCGTCATTGGGACGCCGGTCCACATTGTGTATGCCCCCGGCAACTACTGCAACTTCTACTGGTACGTTCCGGCCTCTCCCCATGTTCCAACTTTTGAAACATGGCTGGAGGGCTCTGTGGGAGGGATGATGATGATTCTTAATTGTACCCGCGTGCACCCTACATCTGTCTAGTGCTTGAGTGCTATCTTCCATGGGCCGTGGATGTGTGGTATACGGTGGCAGGCGTCTTTCTCGTTGCTGGATCCCGCCCTCCACGCTGGGCTCACCCTGCTTTTTCCCTTCCCCTTTTCCTTACGCTTTCCCTTCCCCTCGCTGCTCACGCAGGTCCAACCAGTGCACGAACGGCGTGGCAGAAGGGATGTACTTGTCGCGCGTGATCATGACCTGTATTTGTGCCATCTACACGACCGGTTACTTCGCGCGATTTTTGTTCGCTTTCCGACTGACGGAAGGCGGTTTGGTCCGTTCCATCATCTTGACATTCCTCCTCCTTTTCCTCCTACCTGTGACGGCTTTCGTGGAAGCGGGTCACTGCCTGTGGGCAGCGTTTGCTATGTTCAATCCAGGGGCGATCGGAGTGGAAAAACGGTCCACAACGCCCTCCTCTGTTGCCAAGCAAAACTCCATGGAAACATCCTTGTTCAGTCCTTCTGCACATGCATAAATAAAAAGGTTGTCGGTCGGGAAGTAGGCATCAAAAAGGCTGCTTTTGGGGGAAGGGGAACTTTGAGGCAGAGCTCACGTGCGTCAAAATCTCAGTAGCTCGTCAGCTACAGAGGCGCGAAGCATGGACGTGAACGGAAGCCTGATAGCGAACGATAAAGGTGGGAGACGAAAGAAAGCAAGAAGAAAAATTGCGGAAACATATTGTAGACAAGACACGAAGGCGGGAGTGGGGTCCAGGAGAGTGTCCTCCCATGAAACTGCAGTAGAAATTTCACAGAAGAGCGGGCCTGGGAAAGGGATATGATTGTAAGGGTGTCCACAAATTGCATTGTTTACCTGGCGATGGCAACGATTGTGAGGGTGTGTGAGAAGAGAGAAGCGTGATGATATGACGGTATGGGTTTGATGAAGAGCATTCGCACTGACACACAAAGGGTTGGAACCAGTCCTAGTCATGGTGGGCCAGAATTTAGAGATGCAAGTAAACGTGATCACGCTGAGGGGAAAAAGGCATGAATCACAAAGCTTTGAGGAAAAATATGGGATATCATTGTATTGTCACAATATGAATGGCACAAGTGTGAAGCAAATAGAGCGAAGATATAGAATGATAATGTAGTGGCGAGATTGAGCTACTATCTTATACCTGTAATCAAGCCCTAATTGACTTTTCGTGGACGAGATTTTTGCCTCTTTAAATCCCAAAAAAACAGAGCATGGGTTGGTCGCACATGAAAGCAATGTGGAGGGATGAAACAGGCCGCAGCATGTGTGACGCTCTACCTCGACACTAAAATCCTTACCCTTTTGACCTCTGACCCTTTTGATCCTTTGAGTTTTCCTTCTAGTTCTCTGTACTTACATTGACCGGTAAAACACTGCGATTGCCTGCCCTCATTACATACAGAGGCAGCGTCCCCACTAATCCTGCACAGAGCGGCCAAATTTTTCTCTCTTTAATCATTATATTGTCCGCTCCAGAGTCTAAACCCTGTATATTAAGGCCGCTGCGCCGAGTCCCTTTTTTGGTAAGACATTCTTGAGAGCTCTATTGGCACCATCAGCGCTCGACATGCTTCGGCCTTCAAAAGGTTCGGACTTCTTTGCCCACCTAATCCATGCGTTTTCTGATGTAGAAAACTACAAAGAAGTCACGGCCCCGATGTATGCGCCCAACTTGCTTCTCCTAGAAAGCAGAGCCCTATCCACTCGGGTAATAGCAAGGACTTTATCAGAGACCGGGTCCCTGTCCCTTCTCCCCAAAAGGATGCAGGTAAGCCCGTAAATCCGACGAAGGGGACAGCCAAAACAGCACCACACGGATCTCTCTTCCCTTCCCTCCCCCCTAGGCCAAATAACTCTCCAAACTCTCCCCACTCAAGTCTTCAATGTAGGCAATGGTAGTCTTACATTCCTCCACCACCTCCTCCCTCTCGTCCTCCAATAGTTCGCTCAAGTAGGCAATGCTCTCCGGCAGCATGGCCAGGTACTCCTCGCCCACTACGACGAAGGTCTCTCTCAGCGTCCGCAACGCCACCCAGCGGACCTCCCAGGCTCGTGCCCGAGTCTGCATGAGCACCTGATGGTGGTAAGGCTTCCACAACACGTCTTTCCCCGCCGCCAGGGCCATGTAAGCGAGGCAAGGGATGAGATTCGCCTCCGCCAGTGCCCGGTAAGTGGAATTAGCAGAGGGGGAGGAAGCAGGAGGGAGGAAGGAGTGGAGGCCCGTTATCAGTCCCGTGAGGAGGGGAAGAATGGCGTCAAAGCGCGTTTGCGTCAGGAAATTTCCGTCCTCCTCGCCCTCGTCGTCGCACTGAAAGCACTTGGTCAAAGCCGTCAAGATCAGGGTGATGAGGATCGGGCCTTGCTTCTCAGGCTCCAACCCGCCCTCCATCCTGTCCTCCCCGGTGGCTCCCTCCTCCTCCCGCCGACGTTTTTTCTCCTTCTTCTTCTCCTTGGAGACTTCCCCGTTGTGAACGGCAAGAATGCTGGAGGGCACAGAGGAGGAGGACGGGATGGAGAAAAGACGTAAGTCTGCTTGAATGTCGCTCCAGATGTAGCCAAAGTATGGCACAAAAATGCTCTGCAAGGAGGAAAGAAAAGAAAGGAGGGAAGGAAGGAATGAGGGAAGGAGAGAGGAACGGAGGAATGAAGATGAGAGGAAGAGTGAGGTAGGCTCCCATGTGTGCAGAATAGAAACCTTCTCTCTGTCTTTCGCGTCGCTCCCTCCTCTCCGCGAAATTAAGTCTCATTAAGACCGTCCAAGGCACGCGCACCCCTCCCGCCTATCTCCCTTCGACCCCACTGCATCTACCCCTGACCCCACTTCGATCACAGACTCCCATACAAGGATATCCACCCAGGCCACGCCCTTTTCGATCAACCGTAAATATAGGTGCCGCCCGCCCGGGGATCAAGGGCCATCTGGAAGAAGTCAAGCAGAAAAGAAGACATGACGGTGTTTTACCGACCGCACTTCCTCCCGCCCTCCCTCTCCCAC
>NW_005803039.1:0-10470 GCF_000240725.1 Microchloropsis gaditana
CCCCATGTGTGCCCCGGCTCCCGTATTCGACTGGGGAGTAAAGCCACCGTACACGGCTTGGCCCACCTCTGGACGTATTCTAAGCCGCAGGGGCTGCCCTTCCACCGGGGTCCCGTTCAGCGCCTGGAAAGCCGCCTTGGCATCGTCCTCCCCCGCCAACTTGATGTACCACAACCCATGCTCACACCGGACTTCCAGCACCGCCTCCGCCCACTTTTGAAAGAGCGCGCGGACGTCCGGTTCTGTCACGTCGGGAGGGAGTTCGCGCGCAATGATGGTGCTTCGCGCCACCCGGGGCCTGGCGCCTCCGCCGTCGTCTGAGAGCTGCACCAAACGCGACATTTGCACAGCCTCCACCAACACTCTCACCACATCCTGCCCGCCCTCTGCACTCAACTCCCGCCCTTCCTCCTTCCCGCCCTCACCCTTCTTCCCTCCGCTCGTCTTCTTGGCCGTGCTCCAGGCTGCTTGGATCTCAGCCAACTGAGCCAAGACGGGCAGAGGTACGGAACCCTGCGTGTTTAAAGTGCCCGACAAAACCGGGTGCACCGCAAGTTTGGAGGGAGAAAATAGATCCTCCACTACCTCCCGGAGAGCTACTGCCAATGTACTGCCGCCGCGGCCGTTGTCGGCGCTGCTGCTGCTTTTTGTGGTGCTGCTATCTGTGCTGACCGCCGGGGCGGTGGAAGAAGGGGCCATGGCCAGCGTTGCCAAGGTTGCATCCTTTTTGCTGTCTGTCATGACAGTCCCTTCACGTTCGTGGTGATGACCAAGCAGGCCCCGAATGTCGTCGTTTTCTGAGGCCTGGTGGGCGCAACGTCTGTACTCCGCTCCTGAGACTGCACACTCACGACTGGTCAGACCCGCCCTCCACTGCTGCCGCAAGATGCGCCGTCAACAACACCAGTGTGACAAGCGAATGCCTGTGCGTAAGTCGACGAGCAAAGAGACCGACGGGAACCCACAATTAGGGCGGCGGCGGCACAGCACAGGAGGGCTGGGGGAGGCAAGTAGAAGAACGAGTATTCCGGCTGCAGCGGAGAGTGTGTGGTGGAGGGGGAGGTGAGGACAAGGTTTCTCAAATCTCAAGCGCGGTTCTCTCCAAGGAGAAAACAGAGCATGAGAAATAAAAAGCAAAGGAAGCTTGTGGGCCGTGTGGGCATGTGCATGGACACGAAATGGGGACGCAGGCTCTGGTCCTTTCCGGACTATCGAGAGCCGCCGAAGCAGTCTCTCCCCCAGCGCCTTCGTCGGAGGCGAGGAGATCCGAGCTATTCACTCGAAGCCACCACCAGGGCAGCCATCGGAAAGGTAGCTGCTTCCGACCAAACAAGTGTGCGGTGCGCATTTTCCTTTGGGTGGACAATTTTTTTCTGGTATTGTGTAGGACTGTTTTTTTTCTTTCCCAGCGTTGAAGTCGCTGCGAGCTAGGATTCACAATCCGATGTCGTTTCTCTACTGAAATTCCTAATTATTTTGATAACACAATTTGATGCATAGCGTAGGTTATCCCTCTGATGGAAAACCTACACAAATATTTTTTACACCTTATCAATTTGATTGAGACCTCAATACCAGTGCATCAGATTTTATCCCTTGTTCATTCCGCAAGCCACGACATACCTTGCCGGATTTCAGTCCTAGTTTTTCAACGTGTTGCGAAGGCTGGGAACAGGATACTGCTGCTAAGCATAAATTTCATTTCGTATTATTAGAAATATATTATCATGAGGTTTATTTAAATTTAATCTTCAGTTCCTGATGTCGAATGGCCGGTGTGAAATGAAGAGAAAGAATCAGCGCTCTTCTCAAGACAGAAAAATTGAAAAGATCACGATTTTCTTACTAGTTCCACCACAAAAGAGACGCGTCTGAGAGCTGTAGCTACAAATACATGCGTCACATTTATTTCATGCATTAACCATTACCTTCATACATCAGTCCCGCCATCATCCCAGGCCTGGTCATGTGCACGATTGTGCAACGCTTTGACGTCCCCTTGCATCTATCCCAGCTGGGCGCTCCCAATTTGAACATCCTTTGGTCGCCAAATGAAATACGTCTCTTCTACCCTCCAAAGAAGCAAATGCCTCCTCCGGGTACCATACACCAGGAGCCACCTTGCCATCAAGCACTTGCGCCGCAAAAGCGGCGATGCCCTCCCCCACGCAAGTTTCCAAATCCTCGTGGGCATACAGGGCTGTTGCGGACTCCGTTCCTCCCTTACTCGTCGCTGTTACGCGCATTGCATTTGCAGTTCCTACCAGCGTGTCCACAAGGCGGACCAAGGGCTCCGACACTACAGCCAAGGCCTGCATCAACGCTCGGTCTTGCAAAATCTTGGCGGGAAGCATGGCCATGCCTTTCAGTAGGTAGTTCCAACCATTTGGCGCTGTTCCGAAGAAAGTCGACACGTTTGGCACCCCCAAGACTCGGTGGCAACTGAAAGCCTCGAGCAGATTCATGCGGAACACTTGTCGCAGCCCAATCCCTTTCCCAAAGTCGGCCTTTCGAAAGTCTGAAGCTGCGTCATAGTAGTGTGGGCGACCGTTGACGTAGGCCAGGACCTTCTCCGACAATATTAAAAACGTGGCACTCAAAATTGTCGTGCCTGCACCTCCACTTCCTGAGGTAAAAAACTCAAATTCGATCTTGTCGGTGGCCTCGATTCCGCCTACGGCTTCAGCTACATCGACTGCCATAAGAGAAGATATTCCCGGCCACACGCCGGTGGAAATGAGACAGGGCACGTTTCCTTTCCGCGCCTCCCCATCGTAGCCTTTGGCGAGCTGTGCGAGGTGTATGTCGTCACATACATCCACGTACGGTACTTTCAAAATAAGAGCCGCTTTGAGAACTTCAGGAGCCATCCGTCGCTGAAAGGGTCCAGCGGTGTGTATGATTAAGTCAGGCCGGTGCGAGGCCAAAGCTGCCAAAAGTCCTATCCGATCCTCATGGTCCATGGGGACGAACTCCACGTCGTCGAACGTGTCCGCACCGTTTTTCTTCGACTCTAAGCTCATCCATCGCTCTTTGGCTTTCTTAAACTTGGCTGCATTTCGACCACCGACGCTGATAAGGTTCTTCGTGCCTCCGGGAAGCCTACGAAGGGCCCGAACCGTCGACCCCCCAACTCTACCTGTTGCCCCGATGACCAAGACACGCTTTGGCGCATGATCCAAACCCGCAAGAGGGGGGGACGCCATCATAGTAAATGCATTTGCGACCATTGTAAAGGCCATGAAGGAGGTAATCGGCAACGAGCGCATCTGAATTTCTATTGTCTTTCCTCGGTAGAGGGAGGGGAGGTTTACCTGAACGAAATGAAGGCGGTGGCTGGAAGTAGTAGTGCTTGAAGCTTAAGGAAAGGGCGTGCTGCTGCACCACCACAAAACAAGTTCTGTAAAGTGACCCTGTGCGTGCGTGTGTTTTGAATGCTGGCTTATTTTCCGACCGCAGGTGGTTAGGACCGAGATCATGCGGATCGATGCTCACCGTCAACGTTACGGTGACGAACAACAACATCGGACAAAATGCTTCCCTCCTTTTTCACAAACACATCACAAAAATTAATCCTACTGCACAAACAGTGAGTATGCAACATTCTTGGAGAACTGCAGCATTCCATTCTGCTCGTCGTCGGAAGGTGGGAGCAAGTTCCTTTTCAACCTCCTCCACCAACCAGGAGGAAACAAGCACTTTGCTTGCGTGCGCCCTCGACAGGGTGAGACTAGAAGGCACTTCCACAGGAACCAACCTCATTGCTTATTCCGGGGGGGTCGATTCCAGCCTAGTTGCTGCATTGGTGCGGCAGGTCTTCCCAAGCAACTCGGTCGCCTGCATCGGCTTGTCAGCATCACTGCCCGACAATCAACTTATTCTGGCACGTCAAGTTGCGGCCCACATTGGAATCCCGTTGCGGGAGGTCCCAACATACGAGGGTTCTGCGCCGGAGTACGTTGCTAACCGGGGAATGAGCTGTTTTCATTGCAAAAATCATTTGTACACGGCCCTACAAGCTGTGGCTGCAGTGGCAGGGACGCACATGAACGGCCCCCTGTCAAGCAACTTTTTGCATTCCAGTCAAAAAGGGAGCACAGAAACTCTTCAACATGTCAAATTGAACGGTGCTGACGCTTCCGCACCGTCAGTGGTCGCGCTGTTCAATGGCACCAACGCGGACGACAGTCGGGACCCCACCAGGGTGGGGCTCAAGGCGGCAACGAAGTTCAAGGTGCGAAGCCCGATAGACCATTTGACCAAAGGAGAGGTTCGATTATTAGCCAAGGCGATGAATCTGCCCAATTGGCGGCATGCTGCAAGCCCCTGTTTGCGATCACGGCTCGCTTTCGGGGTTCCAGCCCTGGAAGCTCATTTACGGAGAGTCGAGACCGCGGAAAGAATAGTGAAGGCGACGCTGGGGGGAAAATTCGACGATAAAGAGGGAGAAAGCGGGTTCAACAAGCTAGGTGTTCACCACAATGTGCGGGTCAGACTCATGGCGCGAGGGAAGGCAATGATCGAGCTAGATGTGGAGCTACTTGAGATTGCTGCGTCATATTTATCCACATTTGAAGGACGATTTAAAAAGGAGCTGGGCTTTACCGAAGTCAGTTTACGAGCGTTTAAGAGCGGGAGTGTGAGTAGTATCACGAAAGTTGCCAGCGGGACGTAGGGAGGGGGAAAAGGAGCGAAGCAGCCTGGGAGGAAGGAAAGTAATGGAGTGGTCATCTACAAGTCGGAATGAAGCTGCTGGTCTCATCTTTGATCCTGTCAAGCGACAATGACAGCGGACAGGTGTATTTAACATGTAAAAAATTCATGCCAGAATTGCAAGGTCTCTGCGTTCAGTGCTCCGTCCCCCTTGAGAAGAATTGCTTCTATTAACTTTCCCGTTGTGGGTATACAAATCGTCGTCCACTTTCTCGAATCACGGAAATCACACCTGCCAAGCTATCAACCGGGGCAGGCTGATCGCGACGCTTCCTTCTTGTGTTGCCTTAGTGTCTGCTTGGCTGCCTATGTGACGTCACTGTCTTCGTTCTTCGCCCGTCTCGCAGTCGTCTGCTTGCCAAATTTGCACATACCTCAGGCTGGACCAGCCTCGTCTTCCAATCAAGTGTGGCTTTGCTAGTGGACATGATACTCACTCACAGAAATGCTTAGATTCACAGGTGATGGCGCACACGATCTCCAAAGACCATTCCCGTCTGGTGTTTTGCCTCTACCGCCTGTTGCTGCGCGATGCCCGGCGGGTCCGGCATTCACGGGCCCCCTTTGTATTTCTTCAGGAGCGTCCCAGCCGCGAACGCTATTCTCATCTATGGGAAATCACGCCGGACTATGACGCGAATGTGCTGGACAACTTGCTTCCTTCCTACCTGCGGCATGAATTGACGACGTGCGAGCTCAAAGCTCAGGTAAGGGGTGCGGCCTGCACAGGACGCATGTTGGCCGGTGCCCGGAAATATGGATGGATCCTCATTACTTGGCAGATCTGACGTGAAGGGGAACGATAGTAAGGGTACCTCGTGGGCAATGTCAAGACCTTGGCATTCAGCACCGCCTCGCGCGGATGTGCCCCGGTCTCACCGAGCTCTCTTTGACATTGTCCTTTCCCTCACGCCTCGCTATTTGGCGTCTTTTTCTTCCGTGTGCACAGGACTTGGAGCGTATCATCAAGGCCAATTTCCGTCGTTTCCGGTCGTTGGGAACCTCAGAAGAGAGTCCCAACCCCAAACACCACGTTACCCTTCCATCGGGCCCCCCCGCCACACCGACAGAATCACCACGCCACAGTTCGGGCCACAGCAGGAGGCGGAGCAGCAGGATGCGTGGCGCTAATATCATGCCCATACCGCCTCCCACGTTGGACCAGGTCCTCGACGACACGATGGCCTTAACCCGGACCATGGCCGAGCAACTCTCGCTTTTCGAAAGCACTAGCGTCACGGAATCCTACGGAATCCGCGTCATAGCCACCGCCACCACGGCCCTGGACCAACAGCAACAGCAACAGCAGCAGCAACAACAACAAATGCAACAGTCGGGGGCTGTGCAGCCTCCGCCTCCCTACTTTTTTTTTTACACCATCCGGGTCGAGAATCGAAACCGGCGGGCCTCTGTCCAATTGATGGGACGTCATTGGATCATTCAGGACGAACAGGGGCGAGAGACGGACTCGGTGCCCAAGGGCAGTATTGGTAGGTTCAGTGGGAGAGGAAGGGACAGGTCGTGGGGCGGTAAGGCGATGTTGGACTCTTGGAGTTCTTCGTTGAGGCTCTTACCCACTCAAGATGAGGTATCGCTTGCCTTAAGTTGTACAATGTGGCGTTGGAAGCAGGGCCCAGACCCTTGTGCATCGAGTTCCCCTCCCTATATACCCGTTGGAACTCTTGCCGCAAATTGATCAGAAAGCTCTCCGTCGCCAGTACCTCCGGGTATTGGAATCCTCACGTTCCCCACTCTTTCCCTCTCTGCCCGGACACAGGTGTGGTGGGCCACGAACCGATTCTAAGGCCCGGGCAAAAAGTCGCCTACATGAGCGGTGCAAAACTTCCCACGCCGTACGGGAGCATGCAAGGGTCTTTTCAAATGGTCAAGCGGGGGGGGGAAGGCAGCAGTGTGCCCGACAAGTTCGATGCTCGTGTCAGCCCTTTCCTCTTGAAACAGACCTGAGCAAGCGACAAGTGTGGACAGTTGCACATAAAATGGATGGAAATGTTTGTGATGATCCCGAGTCGAGGATCATGAGTACGAGGAAACAAGTTTATTGCTGAAATATACGAGAACGCAATATTCGATGGGTTTGTGCATGGAACAAATGGGACAAAGCTTGTTGTTTTCTTCTACATTATCGCACAGTCTGGCCCAGGTTTCTTTCCGCGCTGTACCAATATTGCATGAAGTTCTCGTTTGGAACGTTCAAATGTCTCAATAAATCGAGCGCGGTCCTCGATTCTCGTGTAGGTTATGTCGTGGATGAGCTTGTTACGGATGGTGGCAAGGAAGCGCATGCGTCGCATCAGATCGTCCGGCAATGGAGAGTCAGAATGCTGTACCCACGTTATCTTTTCGTGCAGCCCTTTCCCATCGGCCCCCCATTCTTGCTCCAAGAGGTGCTCCAAATCTTTGCTTGTCTTGATGGCCAGCTCGTAGTCGTTCTTGGCATAAGTGGGACTCGTCAAAAACTTGAAAATCGCCGCGATTGCGGCTCCCAACTTTACCATGGCAAACGCTGATGCGGGGGACTAGTTGACGATGCTCAAGGGTACCGAGGCAGGGTGGGCAAGGAAATTGGAAAGGGAGCAGTATCCAAACAGGACGGGAACGAGGCCAACGGGGGGGAGGAGGTTAATTCAACAGCTGGGGCAGAGAATGTGTCCGGCAACCCCTAGACTACCACTTTGCCAGCATTTATCGTGCCTGCGATATGTGGAGGGCATGTTAATGTCAGTTTGTAGAGATATGCCATACCCAGTGCACAAAAATCTTTGGCATGGCGTTCAAAGACGCAACTTTCGGGGAGCAAACGAGTAGTAGTGCAGTAGCGTCACGCCGTGGGGAACGGGGGAGGGGAAAAGCTAGAGTGTGACCGCTACGTATTTTGACTGGTTTTTACCTTTATTGACCTCTTTTAAACTCAAGAGAAAAGCGTATTACCGGCTGACTTGTGTGGAAAGCGAGCTAATAAAAGTCTACACTGAGCGCGCAAAGGTAGGCGCTGGGCACGTCGTGCCATGTTGAGGCACATAAAAGAACTTTTCCGTATTCCTGCCTTGCAAAATGGCGTTGCTATCAATAAAGGTACGCCAATGAATCATGAAGAAATGCTGTGTGAAAGGATACGCGTCAAATTTGAACTAACATTGACGACGTGTAACACCTTTGAATCATGCCCAGCACCACTACCAATACTATCGATCGGCAACCTCGACAACGACAGCTCCATCAGCAAGCTGAAGTGGTCCGTGTTCACAGACCGCAGTATCGGAGGGAAATCAGAAGCCTCTTTCGAAGTTTCGACGACAGGAAATCATCCTATAAACGAGACCGATGGGCACACGGGCGAGATTAGACCCCCATCTGCGACCTTTTCAGGTAACCTTTCCAATATGCGGCCCGCAGCAGATCCCACGTAAGTCATGTATAAGACTATCAGTCAAGATTTTGGAAGCTCGAAGGCACCTTTGGGTAAAACAGATCCTTGGCTACAGAACTCTTGACGTCCTATCTTACATTGACGCCAGAAATTTTATTTTGTTTCAAATTTCTCTTGGACACCGCACTTCCTCTTCCGGCGTGTGTATGCAGCGTCAAGCGTACAGGTTACTGTGCTCTGAAGGTCGAAATGCCCCGGTCTTTCCGAGTGGAGGGCTACGAAGGCCTCGAGCTTACAGTGAGGACGGACGGTCGGAGCTACATCACTAATCTTGAGGTAAGACACTCAAATAGCCAAGGAAAGATTGTATGGAGCGAGACGTATGAAAGTTGTTGCGCGGAGGTGGTTGTCTCTAGTAGCTTTCATTGCATTGATCTTCAAGTTGGAACGAGATTTAATTGCGCCGAGTCGTTACTTACCCCCCTCGCTACGATCCTGTTTTCATCATGCAGGTGGAAAGTTTTTTCCCAGATGAACTTTATCAAGGTTATATCACAGGTTTGCCTGGCGGCAAATGGTTGACGATCCAATTGCCTTTTCAGGACATGACCCTGACACGCCTAGGCCGAATGTCCTACATTCAAAAAGAGCTTGACAGCACCTTTACATTGGAATCTATAGGATTTTTGATCGCGGACGGGAAGACAGGCCCTTTTTGTCTGGAAATCGCGAATGTTGCGGCTGTGGGGAGGATTCAGGGTCGTCCGCTGAGAAAGCCATCGATGAGCGATGGGAATGGGTTGAAAAAAGAAGAACGCGCGGGCACAAACCTTGAGGAGGATAAGAAAACGGGTGCTAGGTCGGAGGAATCTCAATAAAGAAAGGTCTCCAAATGAACGGAACAGGAAATGGGAATGTTCAAACAAGAGAAATAAGAAGAAAAAAGGAGTGTGCCTGTGCTTTAAAGGGACCGACTATTTTTTTATCCGCACTAAAGTTGAGCCATCTGACAGATTCTTACTTCGTTAATATAATTCCCGTGTTTGAATGATCCATCGTGAACCTGCCAGAGTACACAAAGTCCATATCAGCACACCTTTAGGTCCGCCAGCCCCTCTTTTAAAAGCTCGATCTCGATCTTCTTCCTCGTTGCCCACAGGGGCGTACTCCACACAACGACGTTGCAGGCACCACGTTCCCACGACTGCATGCACAACATTCCAAAACATGGTACCCGCGGCTCAATTTTCTCGTTCGTCATGACCTACAGGGCGGCTTGGCTTTGCGGGACACGAGGAAAGCATTTTCTTTCAGCAGCAGCATCATCATCATCATCACCTTTTCGACGGCGTCAAACCCTCCGGGAGAGTATATCGCCTTGCCCATTCGAAAATGCGTGCGTCGCACGCATACCTCTTTTCCATGCTCATAGTTGCACTTATAAGCCTAAGCCACGTGGCCTCTTTTCGTTATCTAGCCTCATCATATTCTGCCAAGGCTGCAAGTCCTAGGTAAGAAAGCCGGCAACGTGACCAAAGTTATTAAAGGCGTCTGTCCGGACCATTTTGATCCTTTATGGCACGGAAATGTTTATGCCGCGGTTGGTACTTAAGTACAGTCGTTCTCTCATTCACTTCCCTTGACTTAACAGGCCGGGTACAACAGCCTGCCCATCTCTCAACTCCGTCGACATTACCTCCCCCTCAGCCTCCTCGCCCCCCCAACCCCAGTGCCCAACGTCCTACGCCGAGTCTGCAGCCCCCACCCCGCTCACTCCTGTACTGCGAGAGACCTTCGACCGCACAGGATTCTTTTGTCCGTTTCGCACCTTCGGGGTGCAAGCACTGGCCCCTGCCTCCTCCCCCTCGAAGCCTCTGCTCCTGTATCTCCCAGGCCTGGATGGTTCCGGCCTCACCGCCTTTGTCCAATACCCCTCGCTGGCAGAGGCGTTTGAAGTCCGGTGCATGACCATGCCCACCACAGACAGGAGCTCTTTCTTGGACCTGATCCATCTGGTGCGGACGGAGATCCGATCTTTCCCGGGCAGACGCGTCTTCGTCATGGGAGAGTCCTTCGGCGGCCTTCTCGCCCTCGGCACAGTCTTGGAGCGTACAAAACGTCCCGATGTCAGGGACACTGCAGACATCCAGGGCGTGGTCCTGGTAAATCCGGCTACCTCCTTCTCGCGCACTATTTGGGGCAAGGTGGGTCCTCTCATCACCAAGCTCCCTCAGCCCTTCTACAGCCTCAGTCTTCTTCCCATCGGCCTTCTCCTTGTCGACGGAGGCCAAATCAAAGGCTTGATCAAGGACGCATTCGTTCGACTCCAAGAAGCCGCTCCCACCCCCTCCGGGCGCGCCCCCTCGCCC
>NW_005803038.1:0-10468 GCF_000240725.1 Microchloropsis gaditana
TGAGGGTTCCACGCAGGACGCTGCAAGTCCCGAAGCCAGAGACTGCGCGAGGTCCTACTTCTGAGGGAGCCAGGCCAGGGTTTGGCCCCCACGTTCATTCTCTGTTCTTTCCCACTCACGTAGTCCCCTCCCCCCCCCCTAAAAGCCTTCGACTTGTTCCTGGTGGATGACCGCATCTTGCCCCTCCTGGGAAAGGCGCTCGGCAAGACTTTCTTTTCGAAGAAGAAACATCCCGTGGCCCTCAAACTTGGTGGCCTGTTGAGCAGCAACCCGCAGGCCATGGCCACTGTGGGAAAACGGATTATCGCGGCACAGCAACGTGCGCACTTGTACAGAAATCACGGGAATTGCCTGAGCGTGAAGGTGGCCAAGACAAGCTTCAGACCCGCGGAGGCGGTTGCCAACGTCTTGGCCGGTATTGAGGCGGCCGTAGAGGCGACGCCGGGGAAATGGAAGAATGTGATGGCCATCTCGGTCAAGACAAGCTCCTCGGTGGCACTCCCTCTATACCAGCGCCTGCCCCAGTACCTGATCAAGAAGCCGGGCGCGCTGGGGATCGGACAGGCGGTACACG
The DNA here is from genome assembly GCF_000240725.1 of Microchloropsis gaditana. Lineage (NCBI taxonomy): Eukaryota > Eustigmatophyceae > Eustigmatales > Monodopsidaceae > Microchloropsis > Microchloropsis gaditana. The sequence continues at coordinate 575 of NW_005803038.1, forward strand.
CGCAGCTCGAGGGGGATGAGCCGGGGGAGGAGGGGGAGGAAGGGGAGGGGAAAGGTGCCTTGTTGACGGTAAAAGCCTTGGAAAATCGTGGCAAAAAGCGAGGGCCCCCGGTGTCTGAGGCGAAAGAGTCATCCGCCAAAAAGACGGGCCACAAGGGGAGCAGTTTGGCTCCAAGGACAGACGCCGCCAAGAGCAGCCAACGAGGTTTACCTCTGGACCCTAAAAGCAAGCTCTCAGGGGGAGAAATGAAAACCTCGGTCGTAACCAAGGGGGCTATCGCCGAGTCGGGCGCCGCCAAGGTAGTGGGAGATGCGTCGGGGAGGCCGAATCGGACAGGGGAGACGGTGGCCGCCGCGAAGAAACGGGCTCGTCAGGAGGATGGGGCAGCGGCAGTAGCTTTGTTAGCAGCGCGTGCCCAGACAGGGGGTAAGATTAGGGGGGGAAAAGCGGAGGTAGAGAGTCTGGAGACGGGTCCTGTCCCGCGGAAGGGGAAGAAAGTGGTGGTGGCCGAATCTGAAGGCAAAGGTAAGGCCAAGAAACAGAAAAAGAATCGTATTTAAGTCACACGGGATGGGGTTCAGGGATGTCACGTGGGAGAGTCCCTTGGACAGAAAGAGGAGAGGAAGGCCATGCAATCTGCGTCACTTTACGGGGAAAGAAAAAAGTCAAATGCAAGAGTGAGCCTTTCATTGGGCGACGAATTTGTTGCCGCCGTTATTCTTTTTTAAAAGTGGCACCTGTCCACCAACGCCACCTCAATCTTCCCCTTCCTATCCTGCTGTGTTGCCCGTCACCTCCACGCGCACGCGACCCTTCCTATGTACTTTCCCACCCTCGGCCGACGCCACCTCCTACAACGTGCGCACGCCGTCCTTGTCCACCACCTTCATGATCCACTTGGGTTGGGAGATTAGGAAACGCACCGCCAACTCCTTTTTCGCCTTCTCCAAGACGACCTCCGCCTCGGGCAGCGTCATGCCCTCCCTGTACTCCCTGTCAAAGATCGACAAGGTGAAATTCGAAGCATAACCTTGAGCACCAAAATTCACTTTTTGCATACTCCCTAGATAGTCGAGAAAGTAGAGAGCAGCCCCGTCTTTCTCGTCGAAGCCGCCTAGGAGCAAATTTGTTTGGTAAGGCCCCTTCCGCAAAGCTGTCGCCAACGTGCGCCTGATAAAGTTAGCAGCTGCATGCGTACCAAGCTTTAAGTCGTTGTTGAACTCGTACAAAGCCATATTTTTTTGTACGTATTCAGTCAGGTTGCTGCAATCAGCATTGGGGCCTGCGGCAGCCAGGAGCTTGTGACTGTCTAGAGCGGCTATCTTATCTTGGTCTGTTTTGAAGACGAGAATAGAGCGAGCAGCTGATGCATCGGCAGCTATGAGTACGAAGCCATCTCCTTTTATGCCCAAGAGTGTGTCCATTGCTGCCGCAATTGAGGTTCTGTGCTGAAGGTCAGAGCGAGTTGATGATAGTGGTGAGCGTGGAAAAGGGGTCACGAAAACAATGCAGCACCACCAAAATAATTTCCACCCATGCATACCCTCCCGACACATCCACCGTCTTCCTAACGTTCAAATCACGGCCGGTCGCCCGCGTTCCGTGTCGCACGCACGCCTGAACCAGGGGCCGAAGGGCAGGAAGACGAAGAAGCATCGCTTGAAGGAGACAGAGCGAGGGGGAGGGGTTTGATTGCCCTTCTTCACGCCCTTGTTTCCCCCCCCTGCGGCAGAAGGAAAGCACGCAGTGGAGGAAAGCATGCAACCAAAGCAACGCATGTGGCTGTACAGGGCGCATCGTGGAGTGATGCTTCCTTTTGGGTGATTAATTTTATCTTTTACCCTTCTTATCTCCGTTATCTCAGTCTGCTGTCTACTTCCACCTTCCATGCAGTGCAATCGTTGATCCTCTTCTTTGGTGATTTATGCACAATTTGAGCCCCAAATTTCTGCAGCTCAATCCAGATCCATTGATCCAACGTTGATCCCTCTCCTTTCTAGATGTCCCTCCATCCGTCTTCCCAAAGCTTGTGGACGAGCTCCAAACTCCGGGATCACAGGCTAACATCAGCTCTGTGAGGGGGACAAAGGCGAGCGCAGCGCACGACAAATGAGATACATGGACCAAATAGCCATGGCAGAACAAAAGCAAGATCCATCATATTTTCTCCACCCCTACCTCTTTATTCGTCAGCACGAAGAGACCCATAATGCCGACCAGGACGTATCTAGAGACGCGAGAAGGCCAGAGTGAAAATAAAGATGGGAACACGCACGAGAAAGACGTGCCAGAAATATATAACATGACAGGCTGTGTGCCTCTCTTCACGGTGCGACATGCTTCATTCACAGGGAAGACATGCCCCAGCCCTGGACCCCAGAGCATGCCTCCGGACTCACTTGAGCATGGGGTAGTCGTTGAGGATGATGGTCACCATACCCAAATACCGTAGCGTCCTGTGTGGTAATGAGATCAAAAGGCAATAATGAGTGGCCAGGTGTCGGAGTCACGCGACTATCCAGGACATGGTGACGGCCCCTGCGTTTCGCGACAACTTTTCTTCATGTCTTCAAGTCGGGAGGAACGATGTGAGGGGTCTCCCCGCCCTCCCCCAGCGTGGGTAACCCCTCTTCCATTCGTTACCGTCTTTTCTTACATACAAAGAGAAAAGAAATGAGAGGTCATAACACCCCCTCCACCCTAGAGGTCTCCTCTTCTATTCGGCACCCCCCTCTTGATCCCGTCCACGCACCCTGCGGCTCGCCCAAGGATGTCTTCGCGATTCAGCCACAGCTGGCCAGGGGCGTACAAGCCCCGGTCCCCTACTCGATTGTTGTCCCCTTTGGTCAGCAGCTCCACCTTCCCATCCTCCCTGTAGGCGTGGGTGTAAGACATGAAAGGCGAAATTCAATGCACACACTGCGGGAAGAATCCGGTGTGTGGCCTTCCTCTCCCTTTCTAGCCTTGTGCTCATCCCATAATCGACCACGTGCCACCCGTAAGGCCATCTTTCCAACAGGACGAGGGAATGATGAATATCACGAGTAACAACAACTGCGAGCCCTCCTCTCGGGACCACGTCTTTCCCCTCCCTCACCCTGGCCGCCACTCACTTTTGATGTACCTCCAATACGCGGTGGACAATGGGAATGTCTCGATCCTTGATCTTAAAAACGACGATTTCACCGACACGGATCGGATCGTCTTGGTTGTTGAGGAAAAGGATATCCCCTCTTTGAAACGCGGGTTCCATAGAGCCACTGAGGGGGCAGGAGAAAGAGGTGAAACGAGGATGCAGTCCTGGCGTGAGTTCGCGGCACAGCCACGCCTGGTTGGTCGAGACCCTCCCCTTTAACTTCAAGCCTTTTCCCTCCCGCACAGCGCACAGAGCGCGCGGACATAAGGACTCAAAATTAGAGAATATGCGTTAACAAGTGCCTTTCGAAACCAAATTTGAAGGAACTGTTCGAGCCATGCCGCCCCGTCTTCTACTGCACGCGACCGGTATTTACCTAAGAACAACCACAACCGGGCTCTCGCTCTTGGTCAGAAACATGAGTCCTTTCCATATCATCAAGGCTGAAAAGACGATCATGGCCAGGTTCAAGGACTGCGAAAGAAGCATCCGCGGGGACCGCCACAGCTTTTTCAACTCGGAAAGTTGGCCTTGCACAATTTCTTCCATGCTTATTCACGTGCTTTTCCCGTACGGCTTCGGCTGGAAGGAAGAAAGGGCCGCGTTTAGGAGAGGGAGTGAATGGAGGTTGGACAGAGGAGAGGCATCAGTTCGTAGACCACCAGACGGGCAGGAGCTTGAGGAAAAAGCGAGACAAGGCACGTATTGCAACCTGCCAAGGCATCAGCAGGCATTGAGGGTTCCACGCAGGACGCTGCAAGTCCCGAAGCCAGAGACTGCGCGAGGTCCTGGTAGGGAGAGTGGAGGCCACAGAGCAAGGGAGCAATCGAGGGGTCGTAAAGCATCACAAGGCAAATGGGCCGGGGGAGGTCGGACCCCGGGCGATGTTTGGCGTTCCGCTGGTCACGGTGGCTACATTGCCGACCAGGGCAGTGTGTGATTCATTTGTCTGCGCAGTTTTATGTTACGTGTGGTCATGCTTTAAATCGATACTTGTGTATGTACTCCTACAGCTACATGCCTCCGTCTGGTACACTGTGCACCCAGGCCTCTGTCCTCAACTTTTCCAGATCCAAAGCAATAACCTGGACCCGGAGGAACAAGCTATCCTGCCTTTTCGAGCCCTCTTGGCATTCAGACATCAGACTAGAGACTGGAAGAAAGGTACGGGCACACTGGCCGTCACTGGGCAAAGCGGCAGCCAAGGCCTCTCTGAGCATCGCTTCGTTGTCCAAACATGTAGCAATGTAAAAGACACGCAGATGAGAAAGTTGCTGCCAAGTCAGGTGTGCAACTCTCAGAATCTTCCTTAATTGATCGACCAAAGCGTAGGCAACATGAGTGTAATTCAGGAGGAGGGTCTCATTCTGCCCACCTTCATTCCTGCCATCCAGGTCGTCGTCAAGATAGAGAGACAAGCTTACGAAGTTAAAGACATATGGTACAAAGATAGCCTCCCAGGTATAGGAGAGGAGAGGTCGTGACATAAGGGGCATGTTTTTCGACGCCAGCGCAGCGAAAGTAGCGGGCGGCTGAAAAGGTAAGGGCAATGGGCATTCGCCCATGTCCTTCTCCTCTAGAATATCCTCCAACCGGCCCTGCTCCGCCCTTCGCGTCGGTGACTTCACCTGAGCGAAAGCTGTCGACAGGGCTACCACTTCGAACTCAATCGCGGCGCCCCGAGGCAGGTTGGGTACTCCCACAGGGAGAAAAATAGGGCACGGGCTGCTTTGACATTGGCCTTCGTTCGCCTCGTCCTCCTCTCCATCCTGTTCCTCATCGCTGTCATCCCCATCTGAACGATTGGCGCCTTGGTAGCTCGCATCATTGACCCCCTTATCGCCTGTGGCCGCGCGTCCTGTCCCGGTTCGGCCCCACCCAGCGTCCAAGCGGCAGACATCCTCCCATTCCGAGGGGTCCGGGGAAAACGACTCATACCCGTTCTGGTCCACATGCACGTACACCACCACCATCAAAACCGTCCGAAGGGAGGCTCGGAGCGCATGCAAGACCTGCGCACAATTATACAGAGCCTGGAAAGCCTCCAAGTCACGGGGTTTGACAAGCACCATGGTGGCCGGGTCCAGACCGATCTGCCCCGCGAGGAAAGCGAGGTGGCCGTGGCTCAAAAGATTGGCTTGACTGTAAGGACCGATACACACCGGTGCCCACCCCGACAGGCTCTTCACATGCAGCACCTGTCGAGGTTGGAAAGACCCTGCATCCATGGCGGCGCCCGACCCGGCCAGGGCCATCACGTCGAGCAGGACCTCGACCTCCTCCCAACCCCTACATGCTTCCTCGTCATCGTATGGCCTTGCCAAGGGAAGTTCGACACAGGAGCGGGAAGGAGGGTGGTGCGGATGAAAGGGTGCTCGGCAATATTCGGCGTTGACGGCGGCGAAGGAAGCCATGGAGCGGAGGTACAGGTGGACAACGACAACATCGTGGAGGCTGAGGCCGTGCTCAAGCAAGACCCGTTGCACTCCCTCAAGACAGAGCCGCATTTGACCAGCGGCCTCTCCATGCGTGGAGCTGTCCGCGCCCTGGAAATGGACCCGTGGTGTGGGTACGCAGTACCCCGATATGTTCAAAACTCTCCCTTGCCGCCATACGTGCGGCTGAGGGCGAATGCGCCATTTCCTGGCTCTCTTCCCGGGGGCTACGGCACACGCTTGACTGCCGAGACTTTCGGCGCTTGTGCTAGGCCCGCCGTCCGCAAGGGAGCGTACGATCGCTACTTCTAATGGGAGGACGAGGCATCTGTTTGGTTCATTACCCTTTGATGTTTCTGTTGGCGAAGATTCCTCCTTGAACTCGGCATGGCACCGGTGGATGTGCAAAAGCCCAACGGGCGTATACACGTCGTCCGAATGAATGACAACCTCCGTATCATCTAGCACCAAGCGCCGTTTGAAAAATGGTGCATCTATAGCCAGCGTTTCATATTCTCCCCCTTCTCCCGCCACATGAAACCCATGCTGACGGTTCAATCTTTTGAACAACGGCTCTAGCTCAGCTATTGATTTACCCAGGTGTTTGTGGGGAGCAAGTCCCTGAGAACTAACCTTGACCAGAACGGCCTCCAGACCGTATTCTGTCATCTCTTTTAAGAGCTGTGATTGGTCGTACTGCCACAGAAAGGCCAGGGACTGCAAGCCCAGTCGGTCGCAGACGCTCTCGACTCGTGTCCGTTGATAAGTGGAAAGGACGGCACCGCTTGATACCGCCTCGACCTCCGGATAAAGTTGTTTGACCCGAAAAAGCAAAGCATGTAGATCTTCGACTTCATCACCTTCTGTCGGCGTGTACTGCAAGCCTTGGTGGGTACTGGCACCGGACATGGTAGCTCTTACCATGGGCACGCCTATACATTCAGCAAGGCACTCGACGGCAGACGACCCCGCGCTTTGAAACATGAAAGAGTCCAATTCCTCTGGTCCATCGACTGGAGGAAACAAATTTGCTAAAACAACGAGCTCATGTCCGTAAGCCAGGCATTTTGCAATGCTGAAAACGCTGTCCTTACCGCCGCTAACTAATGCAACAAACCGCATTCTAGGGTGGGGAGGTTAAACAACAATAGCGGACGGCTCTCCCCGATTGGAATTTTGGGAATTTATGAGGAGAGGTATCTCCAGCACTTGTCTGTGTGTGAGTTTTATTTAGTTGATCGATATATTAATAGTTGGTGAGCAAATAGGGACAATGTACTCGGAAAGAGCGTAGGCAACCTTCTCGCCTGCAGAGCAACTCAAGATACTGCACCTGGCGCCCTGCAGTACTGCCCGCCATCCTCTTTTTTCGTACGCGAGCACTTATTTCCTCTTTCACCACTCACGCAATAGATGTCAAGAGGAGGAGACCCTTTGCCACACCCACAGCAGCCGTCACCTTCCTCATTGTTTCCCTTATCTGCGTTCTCAGCATCGTCTCCCCCAAAGCGAGCTACCAACTACACTTGGAAATCCAGGTCCCGATACTCCGCCTCCACGCTGCTCCGTTTGCGATTGTTGCTGCCATTATTTATCCTACTAGAGATCCGACCGGTCAACGCATTCACATCGCCATTTCCTCGGTATCGCTTCCACAGTGCCTTTTCACTTGGCTCGGCGCGGATAAGATTGAACCCTTGGTCTTTACCAGCAAGCACCCTCATCATGAACGAGGAAGTAGAAACCAATACTAAATCAGGCCTTCCCGCACCTATCAAGGACAAATCTGTTCCTCTGACAGACACGTCGCTCAAACCCTTCCTGGAGCATATTATTGCGGGGGCGAGCCTGTCCTCGAGTGACGTCGAGGCTGCTTTCGACCGCATTCTAGCCGGATCAGACCCTGTGCAAGTAGGGGCATTGCTGGCCATGCTTCGTCAAAGGGGAGAGACCCCCGTAGAGATCGCAGGGATGGTCCGCGCCATGTTGAAGCAGCGGTACCCGGTGAATGTGACAGGGAAGCTCCTTGATATTGTAGGGACGGGGGGGGACGGGGCCCATACCATCAACATCTCCACTGCTGCAATCATCCTGGCCGCAGCCTGCGGTTGCAAGGCCGCAAAACTGGGCAACCGGTCCGTCTCCTCCAAATGCGGTTCCGCGGATGTGTTGGAAACGTTGGGAATTGACATGGAGCTGACAGCGGAGCAGGTGGCCGAATGCATCGAGACGACAGGTGTCGGCTTCATGTTTGCCCCGGTGGTCCACCCTACCATGAAGAAAGTCGCACCCATCCGCAAGGCTTTGGGTGTCCGCACTGCCTTCAACATTGTGGGCCCGCTCTTGAATGCGGCCGGAGCCCAGCACGCCGTGGTGGGGGTCTTCCAAGAGCGTCTCCTGGATGTGTTGGCGGGCACGCTGGGCGAGATCGGGACGGTGGACCGGGCGCTGATCATCCACGGGGTGGGCCTCGACGAGATCTCTCCGCTAGGACCGTCCACGATTGTCGAATTGAAAAACGTGGCGCCGGCGGGGCAAGCGCGCGTGTATGAGAGGACGAGCTACACCTTCGACCCGCTCACCTGTGGCATCCCGCGATGTGCCATCGAGGACCTGAGGGGCGGGGACGCCACGGAAAACGCGGCCTTGCTCCGTCAAGTTCTCTCGGGGGGACCAGAAAGAGGGGCGAAACGGGACGCGGTCGTTTTAAATGCGGCAGCTGGCCTGTACGTGTACGGCTCAGTCCCGAGTCTAGCGGAGGGGGTGACGTTGGCGTACGATATCTTGGCGAGTGGGAAGGCCCTTGTGAAGCTAGACGAATGGATCGCATGCTCGCAGGCATTGAGAAAAGGGGGCGGGTAGGGAGATGGTGGGCGTCCAAGGTAGGAAAGGGGAGGAGGAAAGGGGGGGGGTGCAGGTGGTGAAGAGGGGGAAAGGGAGGACAGCGCCGAGGCGTGGAAAATGGGTGAAAGACCCGCCTATGATGCATCGAGGGTAGATTGTCTGCAAGAGGCTATAGCACCACCATAAGATTGCCATAAATGACATAACTATCCTCCAGCTTGCGGCTCCCGCTCGGGCGGAGAGACGTCTGGACGAGCCAGCTCACAGTTTTCTTTCTTTCGTCTTGCACTCTGACCTCGTCCCCTCCTTCACCTCTCATTCACTGCCATCCCTTACCTAAAAAGGCAGTTCAAGATCAAGTTGACATTGAGTTTCTTGAGATGCGTGTATTTTTGCCCCGTACCGACGAAAAGAATGGGCTGTCCCGTCTTGTAGCACATGGATAGGGCCGCACCCACTTTCTCGTCCACAGTGTCGAACTTCGTCAGGATGATGCCATCGATCTGGTGCGTTTTCCCTGGCGGCGAATAATTGGCCAGCGCCTGGTTGAAGACGGTAAGCTGGTCGATGCCGTCGTTGCCGACTAAAGCCTCCCCCACAAAGACGACCAAATCAGGCTGGTTGTCAGAGACTAACTTGGCGAGCGCGCGCATCAGAGGCTCCTTGTTTTGCATCCTTCCCGCCGTGTCCACCAAGACGACGTCGTGGCCCTTGTCGGTAGCCTCTTTGATCGCCGCTTTCGCCACGGCTGCCGGGTCTTTGTGGTAGCCTTTGTCGTAGAGGTCGACTTCCAAGCACCGGGCGTGCACCTTCAGTTGCTCCACCGCGCCGGACCGAAAGGTGTCGCAGGCGGCAATTAAGACCCGGAGACCGTGCTGCTTCAGGTAGTAGCACACCTTGGAGAGGGAGGTGGACTTCCCCACGCCGTTGATACCCACGAAAACGACCGAATAAGGCCGTCCCTCAGCCTTGGCCGCCATGACTTGGCGCAAGAGGTCAGTGGACTTTCGCGGGGTCAAGACACGGACGATGGCCCTTTCCAAGGCCTCCCGCACAACGGTCTTCACGCTTGTGAGGCTTGGCAGCTTCTGCCCCACCAGGGAGGTGCGCACCGATTCGCAAATGTCCTGGGCGATTTCGCTCGCGACGTTTTTCCCAATCAGCAACATCCTCATCTCCTCCATGATAGGATCCACCTCCGCCGCTGACAGGACGGCGTTACCCGTCATCCGCGCAAATAGTTTGGAGAAAAAAGAGGAGGAAGTTGTGGCTGAAGAGGAGGTGGAGGTCTCCTTGCCGTCCAGGAAATCAAGGGCAACTTCCTCTTTTTCCCATTCCGGGGTCTCACCGGCTGCAGGCATGTACGTGGCCCTGGTCTCTTGGAGAGCCGCCTCGTTCTGATGATCCTCGGCCAAACCGTCCACACTCTCCACCCGTTTCGATCGGTCCAGGGCCTCCATCGCCGATTTGCTCATGCGG
>NW_005803037.1:0-10468 GCF_000240725.1 Microchloropsis gaditana
CTTGACACCTGAATCCCGAGAGCGCCCGAGGAGGAAGAAGAGGGCGAGTAGGCCAACCCAGATCCCTGGCTTCCTGAGGTGTGCCGCCAGGCACCAGGCCCTCGCTTTGGCTTCTTGGCCGACCTCGAGGTCGGCCCGAGGAGGTGCCAGCGCGCAGAACGGTGCAGGCAGGAGGGGGGGGGCAGGGACCACCCGGGCAGGGCTTCGCTAGCCGACACTTCTTCAGAAAGCTGCCGGTTGGCTTTCCTTCGTACGCCGCGACTGGCGCCGGCAATTCTGCTGTGCGACCTGATGCGCCGATGGCTTTCTTCCTCCAGGCCGTCGACCTGCTCGCGCCTCCCGTCCCCGCTCTCGCTGCGCAACCCCCGCCGAGGCATGAATCTCAAGCTCTGGTCCGGAGCCCTAGAGATACCGATAACACCACGACAGACCTGTGTGAGGGTTTATGAGGGCCAAAAGGTTGTTAGACAGGCCCCTTTTCAGCCACGGGCCAAAGAAGCAGAGATGCAATACGGGATTATAGTGTCTCCTCCTTTCTTTGCGGCCCTTGCCAAGAAATCACGGTACGGGTACCAGTCAACAAAAACACGAGAGAATATACGAAGGCGAAAAAGAAGCGGAAGAGATGTTGGTACCAGACACGTGTGTTGTCTCAAAGTTTGGCCATGCATTTCCCGTTTCCATGATTCTTGATATTGCGGTCTCCAAGCGCACAATCAAGACGGGAGACTCCATCCAAAACTCCCGTGCCCACTGTTGGGCTTAGTTCACGCCGTGCGCAGTCACATAGAAGCCTATTGTAATGAACGCTGACGAAGCGCGTCACGCAAGAGGGCTAGTGTGCATGTGGTAGCTTCAAGTCAACTCGGCCCGCGTTGTGGCAGGGAGGGTAAGACGAAAAGCACGCGAGACAGGTCAAACTCAAACTTGGACAAGAGGATTACCCATCCCACTGAAAAGCACTATGTTGATGACAAAGATGAGGTGTGGCCACGGGCAGGATAGCTTGGTGTGCGCCCCAGCCCGACCGGTACTGGTTTTCCCTGCCTCCGGAGAGAGGGCTGCTAGCCTTGAAGAACCGGCAAGACCGCAAGCTTTTCGCCCGTCCCTCCCGCCTGCCACAAGCCTCAAGCTGGCGCCGTACTGCCGTCATGCATTCAAAAAATGCTGATTTTTTCCCACTCACTGACAGACGAGCCGGGGAACGGGCGTTTTGGCTCCATTTTCTCCATGTGCTGAAGCGCGCCTCTCACTGCACGCTATCCGCGCTACCATAATACCTCCCCTACCCCCCCAACATGAACTCCATCGTCTCCTACATTTCCAAGTATCTACCTGGGCAGACGCACCGATCCTTGTCACATTGTCGTCTAAAACCTTTCAGACGCCATTTTTATCCGTCTTGTAACCCTAGATCCAAGCACCACGGGCTCTGGATTAACGACCAAAGTCGCCCGGCCTTAAAAGGTTTGACGCACACGCTACAAAATCCAGCCACACGCAAAGACCTCGGTCATGTTGTGAGCATTGCGGAAGGTGCGCTAATTTTGATCTTCATAACCTGACTGATTTGGAGTTCGAGGGGCGCACCTGTAGTTTATTGAAGCCTTCCACGTTTTTATTTCGCTCTTCGTCGATTTCTTATTTTAGCCCAGGATATTGATGTAGCTGTCGAGGCTGCCGAGTCAAGTTTCCATTCTGGCGTATGGTCAAGAGAGACAGACGTTAAAGGGCGGAGCAAGGTGCTGTTGAACATGGCTCACGGACTGGAAAAACGCCTCCCGGAGTTGAGCCGCCTCGAGTCCTTGCAGACCGGCCGCCCGCTACGAGAAATGCGGGCCCAGCTCTCCCGTCTGCCCGAATGGTTCGAATATTTCGCAGCCCTGGTCCGCACAGAAGAAGGGAGCCTGCCTCCGTTCCCCGGACCGTACTTGAACTATGTCCGACGGGTCCCACTCGGGGTATGCGCGCTTTTGACTCCCTGGAATCACCCCCTCCTAATTGCTGTTAAAAAACTCGCCCCTGCACTGGCCGGGGGCAACAGCGTGGTCTTGAAACCCCCCGAACTGGCCCCCTTGGCCGTTTTGGCCCTCGGAGAAATTGCCCGGGACGCGGGGCTACCTCCGGGTGTCCTAAACATCGTGCCTGGGCAGGGCAAGGTGGCGGGGAGAGCCTTAGCCGCACACCCCAGAGTGCGCAAGGTAGACCTGACGGGCGGGACGGATACGGGTCGGATGACGGCCTGTGTGGCGGGAAAAAACCTGGCCAAGGTGGTGGCGGAGCTGGGCGGGAAGACCCCAATGCTCGTGTTCCCGGACGTGGATGTGGACGAGGCGGTGAACATGTGTGCGTTCGGGGCCTTCGTGGCAGCGGGCCAGACATGCGTCTCTGGCAGCCGCCTCCTCGTGCACGAGTCCATCTTCGACGACTTCGCCGCCCGCTTTGCGGCCAAGGCCCAGGGCCTGCGCCTCGGCGACCCCCTACACCTGGAAACGGACGTGGGACCGCTCATCTCCCGAGCGCAATTGGAGCGCGTGCACGGCTTCGTAGAACGCGCCAAGACAAAGGGAGCCAAGGTATTGTGCGGAGGGCTGGGCTCAATCGCTTCCTCCCCGTCGTCCTCCCCCACGACCCCCACCCCCACCCCCGTCCGGGGCGCCTCGCCGCTTCAATCTCTCCCTCGGCACCTGGCCTCCGGATTCTTCTACCCGCCCACCGCGCTCACCAGCGTCCATCCTGACATGGAAATCATGCAGGAGGAGGTGTTCGGCCCCGTCGTCTGCCTCCTCCCCTTCGCCTCCGAGTCGGAGGCCGTGGCCCTGGCCAATCGCTCTCCTTACGGGCTCGGGGCCAGCGTGCACACGAAATGCGGACGTCGCGCGCACCGGGTGGCGGACAGCTTGCAGGCAGGAGTAATCTGGCTGAACGAGCACCATCGAAACGCGCCCGCGTCCCCCTGGGGCGGGGTGACGGCAGCAAGCGGGCTGGGGCGAGAGAACGGGCGGGAGGCCTGGATGGACTACACACAGAGCAAGAGCGTGGTGGTGGGGTACGCCGAGGGGGCCTTCGACTGGTTCTCGCAGCGAGGGGCGCGGTATGGTTGAACGAGCGCGGGGACAAGGTAGCGAGGGGGTGGTGGGCAGGTCATGGGGTGAGGAAGAAGACGGGATTGTGTCAATAGAGAGAAGTCTGATGGCCCGCAGGCTCCCTGTGAACGAGGCGAGACACAAGGCGCTTCAAAGCGGGGAAATGAAGAATAAGGGAGGGGACGGGGGAAGAAAGAAGGCACAGACAAGACCCATTTGGCGAGGATGCTGTGTGTGCCCGCGTTACAGGTGACGGGTAAATATTGCTTTGGAATACTTTCCCTACATGGCTCCTTGCTCTCGCCGGCTCACACTGACCCTCGGCTCTTCAGAAAAGCAGCCACGCCCAGTAGAACGACTCCTGCAAGCACCATGGCAAGCCTCGTGGCCAAGGCCAGGGGCGTTGGGGAAGAGGGAGAGCATGCGGACTTAGAGGTAGGAAGGAGGAAGTGGGGGGGCACGGAGGGGGTCGACGCCCCTCCCTTGGGTGGCAGAGACGCCCGCCTTTGTCTGACTGGCACAGAGCTTTCTCTCGCCTCTTCTTGAGGGCTAGCTGCGGCTTTGGATGCGGGCAAGGTCGTCGAGAAGGTCTCTTTTGTTTCCTTCTCCCCCTTGCTGGCCGTCCCTGCCCCGACGGACACGGAAGAGGGGACTGACGCCCCTCTGGCTACTGGATCCAGACCGCTGTCCTGAGCATCAACCCCGCCATGGCACGGTGCCGGAGGGACCAGGAGTAAGGCGGGCGCGTCGCATTCCCAGGCGCAGAGCCTGGAAATCGTGCGCGGGGGCCCGGGGGCTTGGGCCGGCGGCGAGGAAGGAGTGCATCCGGGAATGAAGGTTCCTGCCCTGAGTATTTCTTCCAGACGAGCGTGCGCTTCTCTGTCTCCAATCGCACCCTTCCCTTTGCTGGGCTCGGCATGCAAATACTCGCCCAGCAGGATGCGATAGGACGGAAGGGCGGGGGTGGAGGACGGGGAGGATGGGTGCGAGGAGGCCAGAAACACCCGCCGGGGGAGCTGCCACGAAGATCGAAGCACGTTCTTCTCCCCTCTCCTGCCCTCCCGGAGCAGTTGCACCCTCTCCAGGAGCGTGCGGGCGTAGTCCGCCTTGAGGCCCGCCACTGCCGCAACCATGTCTTCCTCTGCCAGCTGAACAGCCACGCACACCACCGATCCCACCATCCGCATACGGCGCCCGGCCCTCTCCCCCTCTCTTGCTTCCTCCTGTGAACCTCCTTGACCCTGGGGGCTCGTCTCCCCAGGCCCCTCCCCTCTTCCCCCACCCCTTCCTCCCGCATCTTCCCCCTCCTCGTCCAGATTGTCCAGCCATGGAGCATAGAAGTCCAGGCGCCGTTTCCCCTCGTCATCCCGCCTGAAAGTCGCATAGGAAAGGAGGGAGGAAGGGGTAGAACCACCCCCTCCGCCCCCTCCTGGCTTGACTTCGGCGTCGCAAAGGGCCACTGGGGTAGGGGCGGGGGCAGGAGGTATCGGCGAGGGGAAGGCCCTCGCCTTTTTGAAGTTTTCCCCTTCTAGGTAGACTGCCCGCAGCACAGTAGACCAGAAGGTCTCGCCCAAACCATGATTCCCATCGCCTCCTGCCCTCCCTCCCGCCCTCTTTACCACCGCCTTCCTTTTCCCTTCCCCTCCCTCATCATCATACCATTCTCCCCCCTCCTCTCCAATCCAAACGTCAGAGAGACCCACCTCCAAGTCCACGTGCACGATGCTGTGCCATGGGACGAACCTGCTCAGGAGCCGGGCCTGAGACGTTACCTCCCCGGGCCTCATCTCACCTCCTGGGGGGCCCACGCGCCAGGTGAACTGCCGGCTGGACGCATTCACGTGCAGCCAGGCCAGGTCGTGTGCAGCGGGCGGTTCATGGCCCTGAGGCGAGGCAGGAAAGGCCTCATGGGGAGTACGACGGCCGCGGGACGAGGCGAAGGGAGGACAAAGCCGCTTCAAGGCCGTTACGGCGGGCGTACCGGGCTCGGGTGTGATGGCGTACAGGCCGCATACACTCAAGCCACCGACCAAAAGCCGCGTCAACTGTCCGAATTATTCCATGATAGAGTAAGAAGCCAAGCAAGGCACTGTGCCAGCCCAGCAACTGGGATCCATCAGGGCCCGTGACCTCCCCCCTCTGTTTGTCTCACCTGCTTAACGTGCAACTCCACCCTCCGGCGAGAAACATCCGCTAAACATGCCCATCGTACCGCTTCCTCCTCCGAATCCGAGCGGTCCTTCCTATTTACATTTTTGCCTGTCTCCTCACAGTGCATGGGGATGGGGATGGCGAGCAGGCAATATATCCGGCTCCCATTCGGCAGCCGACGGCCAACTATGGCCCCAACTTGACACCTGGGACCAGCTGCCACATTCTGCAACAAGCGGTCGCGAAGCCCTTCGTCGACAACAATTTTCAGCATGACAATGTCCTGAAGATGTGGGATGGGTGCTCAGTTGCCACGGGTCCTTTGCGTGCCTCCAGGTCGAGACTGCGTGTTGAAGGGACGCCGGCGAGCGAGGGCGAGCGTCCCTCGCTCGATCCTCGGAGATACCCCGGAAGTAACCGACCGCGGCCCATACAGCTTGCACCCTGCCAGGCAGTGCGTGGAAAATACCGGGCTTTGGTGTCGTGAATAATTGTTTTGGTGTTATGTGATCCGTTTTGAGGAAGATTTGAAGCTCTGGCTGTGATAACTTCGGAATAGTGAGTGGGAAGCAGAGTATTTGTCTGATTGTAAGTATACGATATTATCACAACGTATATTAACGCACATTCTACTCATCTCGATTGTCGAAAGACAGCAGCGGACATTACTCGCCTTTCACATTCGAACATCGTGTACACCGATCATGAATGCCGTTCTGGACAGCAAGCTTGGCGCGACATTTGACATGAGGCGTGATGAAAGCCCTGTCAACCCCAGCAAAAGCGTCATGAGCTCATCACTATTTGGCTGTCCACGCGTGATTAAAGCTTGTCTCCGATGGGCCTTAGTTTCGCGCCTTGTCCTGATAGTCATTGGTTGTACTGTCTTGTTATCAACAACAATATTACCCTCTCACTTGCAAGACAAGTTTGCGCTGGCGCAAGTGAGAAAGAAGCCGAAGCTCTTTCTTCATATCGGTGCACACAAGACGGCCACAACATACATTCAGACCAAAATGGTGCAATCACGAGATTTTCTGATGCAAAGAGGCATTATCCTGCCTACGGGTTGTTCTCGGGATGAAAAATCTTTTCATGCGGTTCCCATGCAACTTCAAGGCAGGAAAATAGAAGGAATGAAGTACTGCACTGAAGATCCTCTCAGCGAGTTGACGACGATTCTGGACACAATCTATCGCGACAATGCTTCACAAAATATCTTTATCTCCAGCGAAAGCTACGACAATCTCAACGATGAAATGGTGGCGAAACTGACAAAGCTTTTTTCGAATTTTCAAACAACGGTGGTGCTTTACCACCGACGCAAGCAGGAACATATCGTCAGCTACTACAGTCAGTTTTCCGCAATGAGGAATCCACTTACGTCCCCCTTGCACTTCAGTGATTTTTTGGGGGACATGATGGCGGAGGTAGACCCCGAGGCGGGTGTGTCAGATCCACTGCCCACCTTGCCCACTACTTTCGGACCTATTTCGGTCAATGGCTTGTGCTACAATCGTGTCTTAGAAACATACGGCAGAAATTTTGGTCCCGAAAATATGGTAATTGTACATTACAACGGCGTGATGGGTGCCCAGAAAGACCCCTGGGAAGTCCTGGTACAGGAAGTAATGGAACTGGAGATGGAGGAGGACGCGACAATAGACAAGGGCGACGGAGGGAGCCTTCAGGAAGGAAGGAAGCTGACAAAACTCAATACCTCACTTACTCCATTTTCGCTTTCCACCGCGGATCTATTTTATCGATGGCGTTGGGGCAACTTGACGGTTCAAACGACAACGTCTGTGACAGCATCCCAACCGCCGGCCCAGGAGCCTGCACATGTCGCTGGTGCCACCAGAGTTCCTGGGATTCTGTGCGTCGCTCCCCTTCTAAAGCCTTTGGAAGATCTACTGCCTAAGCAATGTTTCGATTTGAAAGCGTTGGCTAGCTTGTGGGAAGCGCAAGAGCGGCGAGGTTTGAATGATATGGCGAAGAAGGGTTCCCGGTTGCTCTACTTTGATTGGGCCAAAGACGCTTCCGGAGATATGCGCGTTGTCTTCAACGACGTGAACTCCTCGCTTCCATGTCAAGTTCACCTGGAACAGCTTCTCGAAGAGCATGGTGAGAACGTCTTGAAGACTATTCCTGCTCGATTCCTGCCTGCTTTTGAGCAGGTGGCGGCGAAGGTGGATGAACAATGCAAATAAACACAACGTATTAGATAAAACGATTATGACAAGGATATGTGGGAAGGGTGGTAGCAAAAAGGTAAATCTCGAATCTGGCTTGCCCCCGCCATTTTAAAGTACCTCTATTCTTTGTCAAAAGCAGCTAGGATTCATGCGGGCAATTAAATGAGACTGTAGGTTTCCGAATGTCATATGGAGCCAAATGGCCGATTTGGTGATAATTGGTAATCACACAACCACAAGACCTGACCGTCTTTTTGTGAGGTGTCATGGATTTTCCTACTCGCAAGAGTGTTGCCGGGCAGGAACCTCCAGGACAGCAGCCAGACCTTGCCACCGCGTGCCACTCCTGCAAATATCGACACATCTAATGCTTGAAAATCCACGACACTCTAGAGAGAGTATTCACAAAGCCACGGGCTTGAAATTCTTCTCGCAAGATGGCGGTCCTCTGGGCGTGCTCAGGAAGAGGCTTGCGAAATACTATCCGAACTGCACCACAGCAACCGCTGGGGTATCAATGACATGTCCTGCTCCTTAAATTCCTTTGCTGGAATCGACTCTTCTTTCCTCATGTCCTGGAGGTCCAGCGTTGATGGTATAAATGAAAGTTCCCACTCTCCGCGGCGTGGGTATTGAAATGAAGAGACAACTCCCGTTGTGACGGAATGCTCGTGTCGAAGTACATCACCATGCACGGGCTGCCGGTGATGGAGGAGATGAGTTATCTCTCGTGTCGTTCGGGGTTGAAAAAGAGAGAGCGCATGCCGGTTGTGTGCTTCGCCCACGTGATCCTGTACCTGCTCCCCTCCTCCGCCGACACCGAGCGCCTCTTTTCGGATAGCGGCTTCACATTGAGTGAGCGCCGCCAGCACTCGGATGCGCAGCGACTGGATGGATAGATGGTTGTGAAAGGGAACTGGGACGACTTCCACCTCCGGGTGGGCGCAGGCTCAAGCATAATTCATGACTGGCCGTCGATTTATCGATCATCATTCATGGATGACCAAATATTAATAGGTGTGACGGCCCTGCCCTCGAGGCCAGCGTGATCCCAAACATCTATGTTTGCTGCAGACGCCGTGTCACAGACTCGAGACAGCTCGTAGCGTAGAAATGCCCACTTTCCCTACCAATATGATAAGTCTACTCAAGAAATTTGGAGGGAAAGAAAGTTTTGGTGGAGAAGGTTCTGCAATCGGCGAACATGTGGCCATCCGAGAGTATCTGAAAGCTATTTCTTTGGCATCTCTCACACACGACTGGCATTGCCTCCGTGCATTTCGTCACACGACAGAACCTTTCCTCTGATCGCCTCTTCATCCCGTATGACTTTACACGATTACCCCTCCTTTGCTTTCCACTTCCTTTCCCCACTCTTCACATTCTCCCGTCGACGAAGGCGTCCTCCACTGCTGCAACCGCAGCCAAGATAGATACGTTTTGATTCTCATTTCACACTTCAAAAAGTCCCACCAGGCACTCGCCTTCCTTCCCCATCGCCCCGGTTTCTTCAGCTCTTCCCGCAGGAGGGCTTTGACGCTCTCCTCAGCTGTGACCAGGCTGGAGTCCACGGGGGCCCCCAACGCTCGATCAATATGCCGAAGGCAGTCGTTCATTTTCAACAACAATAGCATCTCCCGAGGCACGCTGTTCAGAATGTCCACGATTTCGAAGTAGTAGCGCTGAGCGTAGCTCCGGATCAAGGTCTTGTCCTCCTTGCTGCTCGGGGTTTGGAGAGAGCCCAGGTCGGGGCTGGTAATGTCGTCCCAGGAGCGAGAGGTCAGGATGGCGGCCAGGAGGGAGTACATCTCGCCTGAGGAGGAGGAAGAAGGAAGGACGGTGAGTTTCCTTCCAAGCGCGTGTCGTCATCAGATCAGTTTCAAAGAGGAGGTAGAGGCGCACGCATCGCAAGCCCATCCTGCTCCTTACCCCTACAACCTCCCCCCCGACCCTACCCGCATTGAGCTTTTGGCAGTAGTACTTGACGCCCGGCAGGTCCTTGAGGACAAGCGCCTTCCACAGAGATGCGTAGTCCAAGCGTAGCTGGTCGGGCAGCTCCTTGTAGAGGCCGTGGTCGAGGAGCACGAGGACGGGGGCCCGAGGGTCGCCCTTGTGTCCCCCGCGGATGAGGACGTTGGCGGGGTGGGGGTCGCAGTGCGCGAAACCGGAGGAAAAGACCTGGAGGGAGGCAGGGGAAGGGGGGCCGCGCAGGGGTTGAATCTGTGCCGAGAGAGCTCGTAGGGGGGGGGAAGATGAACGAAAGCTCCAAAAGAAGGCCCACCTGCTCGCAAAAGACGGAGGAGATAAGGTGCGCCACTTTGTCGAGCGGCAAGCCTCGCTCCCGCAGGGCCGGCACGTCCGTCGCGCAGACCCCCTCCTCGAAGGCCATGGTCAGCACCCTCGGCCGCGTCTGAGCCCACACGATCTCCGGGACCTGGGCGGGGGAGGAGGGCGTCGCGTGGTGAGCATCCACCCAAGACAGGAGAGGCACAGGGTGCGAGAGGGTGGAAGGGGGGGTCATCGCCCTGCCTACCACGACGTCAGTCCTGTGCCGCTGGAAGAAGGCGTCCGCCCGCTCCGCGTTCAGAGCCTCGTTCACGAAGTCCAGTTCCTTGGGGAGCTGGGGGGCCAGCTCGTCCGATATCCATTTGTAACTGTCGGTTTGAATTCAAATCTCGGGTCAACGTCGGCACTCACCGGAGCCAGTCACGGCCCCATCTCGACCCATCGAGGCGACCCCCTGCATGCTTCCCTTTAAGGGCCCCAGTCCCCCGTGTGCGCCCACGCCCCTCACCTAAACTCAGGAAACGCCGCCGCCACCGCGTTGACGAAAAAAGAGACGGCTGCCACGTCCCCTCGGCTCAGCTCCCGGAGGCCTCGGTGTTGGACCTTCACGGCCAGTTTCCTCCCCGACGCGTCCGTCGCCAGGTGGACCTGGGCCGGACGTTGGTTTCGGTTGTAATTTGAATTCAAGTTGGAGCCGGCGACTGCGAGGATATATACTTCCCCCGATCTAATGCCATCCAAAGACACGTG
>NW_005803036.1:0-4513 GCF_000240725.1 Microchloropsis gaditana
GGGGCCACCGCGAGGAGGGGGAGGTGAGAGGGAGAGGAGCAGAGGAATGCGGCAAAGAGAGTGAAGGAGCGGCATGGGGCGGAGAAAGGGGTGCAGCACGGTACCGTAGGAGAGAAGGAGGAGTAGCTACCGGAGGAGCAAAGGACCTGACCGGCTCAGTGGCTGAAGCGGTCGGAGAGGCAAGTGAAAGCGAGGCGGGCATGGGCCCCGGATCGACGCTTCTGGGTGCCGACGCTGCCAATCTTCAGCGATTTCGTCTCTTAGTGGCCGTCATCTTGTCCTCCCGCACGCAAGAGCAAATCGTGCGACAGGCTATGGAGACTATCTCCCGGGAATACCCAGGGCCGCGCTTTTCCCCTGACAGCTTTGCAGCGCTCCCATCGTCGGAGGCGCTCTCGGAGAAGTTATCTTTCGTCCACTGCAACAAGGTCAAGAGCAAACACATCCTCCAGTCTGCGGCCACCATCCAGACGGAATTCGGGGGCAGGGTGCCCGGCCGGCGGGAGGGACTTTTACGCATGGCGGGCATCGGACCCACACTGGCGCCGTTGCTCGAATACCTGTTTACGCGGCTCGACGAGGGGGACAAAGCTGTAGGGAACTGGGTTTGGAAAGCAAAGAAGGCGGGATGGGACGGGGAAGAGCGTGGCAACTCGAATGATGTAGTGGACAGGAAGGGGGACGAGGAGGCGAAGGATGGAGGAAGCAGGAGATCGGACCGGATAGGCGCAGCGGGCGGGAGAGCCATGTCGGATGAAGAAGCTAACGTTGAGCAACAGGGGACTAGAGGGCGGGAAGGGCAGTGGGAACTGCGAGAGCTGGAGCTGCATGGCTATGTGTCGGGGAGAGAGCACGGGAGGAGCCAGCGGGTGGCGGACGTGGTGGTTATAGAAGACTAAGTTTGGGTGCACAGGCGTGTTTGATTTGAGTGGGAACCAGCCCTTTTCTACATTTTGCACTTCAAAGATGAAAGCGAACAGCTGTGAATAAATTGAGGGAGAGATGAACCCGGTTACTCTCACTTAATGGTGCGGCGGCTTCCGTCAGCCCCGTCGACTAGTTCGTCTTGCCCAGAGACAGGCTTCTGGTCCTCGTTTCTGTACAGACCGAGGTAGATCGCTCGCGGCTGTCCACATAATTGGTGCCACCCTGCTTCGCGCACCCCCTATTCGATCCCCGTGCCCCTGTCCATTCTCAAATACCTTCCCACCACCAGACGCGCCAACTCCCGGCATTCCCCCTCCCTGTAAATACACACCAAGTTCCAGGCCGCCTCTCGTGTGACGTGTCCCTTGCCATCCACCGTTCTCAGCTCCTCTTGATACCTGTCAAAAATGGTGAGAGCGTCTTGGTAGAAGGGCACCGCCATGTGCAGTAGCCCCGCCTGGTGAAACGCCCGGCCCATGTTGTAGACCACCTCTTGCTCCAGGGCCCGGGTCGCGCCTTTGACCAGCCGCTCTCCCCTCTCCTCCATGTCCCTTCCGTGCGCGCCGTTGCTGTCTTCCATGCCGCTTCCATCCCCCGCCTCCCTTTTCAACACGTCTTCTTCCACCCCCTGCACTAGCCGCAACCTGGCGTACTGCTCGAGGAAGGCCAAACACTTGACCAGGCATCCGTGCCGGTCCACAAGCTTCCGGTGCGACAAGACTCGCATCAATAAGGCTGCTGCCGCAAGGGTGACCAGGGGCTCGGACGGCGCCATGCGGTACGCGCCAAGGAATTTGTCGAGGGCCATCTGGTAGTTGCGGGAAAGGGCGAAGGCGTTCCCCGACAGGAGAGCGAGAGGGAGGGACTCCGGTGTCTTGTGCGCCATGCGGCGAATCACGGCGCGGTTCGCGTCTGCCCGGGTGGCCTTTCTGACCAGGCGGTTGAGAGCGTTGCCGCGCTCGATCGAAGTGGGTAGCGCAGAAAGAGACACGATACACGACTTGATCGCTGAGGAGTAGTCATCCTCGTTGACAGCATGGGAGAGCGCGTACTCATGCAGCTCCCGCCCATGCTCCTCCGTCAGCAAGTGCTTCCGTTGCACTAGCACGCGCGCCAAAGAGCCAGCCTCCCGGACCCTGGCACTCTCCACACAGCCCTGGATCAGGGCCCGGGCCGCCTCGTAGACTTTGGGCTCGCCCAGCCAGGTCAGGACCTCCACGCGGGAGGCATGCACCTTCAAGTGGCGCTCCAAAGCGACTTGAAAAGGCGTGCGGGGCCAGGTGCGGGGCAAGAGCTCAGCAATTTCTGACTGGGACTCATGAGGGGGGGATTTGCTGCACACTGGTCCAAAGAGGGCGGAGGAGTCCTGTGCGTGTGCGAGCAGGCTGCCTCCTTCGTGTGCCCCCTGGCCCGCGTCCGCCTTGTCGACGCCCGGGGCAGCCGTGACCGAAGGACCTGCTGTCTCTATCGGGCCTCGTCTTCTCTCCCCCTCCACCTGGTCCCTCTCGCATATCTTTCCACCTTGCCTGCCCTCGTTGACCTCCCCCCCCTCCACCGGTTGCCTCTCCCCTTCCAAGTCGGCCTCGTCTTCTTCCACTGCTCCCCTGTTCCTCCGGGACCTTCGAAAGTCGCTTTTGGATTGGAAGACTGCCATTTCTACTAAGGTCAAGACTACCGAGAAAAAGTCTTGGTCCCGTCCTAGCGCCCGACACAAGAGGCCGTACTCCAAAAAAAGCTCAAACTCGGTGGTTCTTGCATCCACGCTGCACGTCACTTCCCCCTCCTCCTCCTCCTCCCTCTCCCCCTCCAGCTCCCGTTGCCCCGTCACATCAATGCCCTCGACACTAGTCGTACCACCAGTGTCAGCGCCACCCCCTTCAACAAGACGCGCACAGGGGCGACTAGGACCTGGCGGACCCCCTTCTCTGCTCGACGCTGTCCCCGGCACATCCCCCGTCCCTCCCCCATGCTCCACATCACCCTCCGCTCCTTCCTCGGCGCCCGCCTCCTTCCCTTGACCCTCCTCACAGATCTCAGCCAACTCCCGGGCCGTCCGGGCGAGGCACGCAGCCATGCTCGCTGGCTCCTTCAGACCCCGGGCGGTGGCCGCCTGCAGCACCACGACCTCCCTTCGCACCGGCGCTCGCAACCCTTTCGTTCCTTCCCGTCCCCCCCTCGTCGTCCCTTTCGCCCCTCCAAGTCCTTTTCCAGATGTGCCTTCCCCATGAACCCCTTCGATCTGATCCAGCACGCCGGCCGCGCCCGTCAACTGATTGAGCGCCACGAGGCACCGGGCCATCTGCAGTTTCACGCGCAAACGCCCAGGCCGTGGGAGCGTGGTTTCCGCACGTCTCTGCCCGATACCAGCACCGGCGCTGCCCCCTCCGTCCAGCCTCCTGAGGATCTCCAGGGCCCGGAAGAACTTGCCTGTGTCCATGAAGGCCTGAGCCACCTCTTCCAGCAGCCCCGCCACCTCACCCTGGTTGTTGCCCCCGCCCCTCCCCGCCAGATTGCCCCCACCGCTGCTGTTCTCACTGGCACTATCGGCTTGGCGCAAGGCCGAGAAGCACTGCAGTGCTGAGGTCAATTTATCCAGGTAGAGCTGACAGATCCCGAAGCGAACCACCAGGTCCACGGGCAAGGCCAATTGCTGCTGTTCCTCGCTCTCCTCCGCAAAACGCGTCGGTCGCTCCCGGAGCTTGGCAATGAATAGGTGCAAGGCCTGGACGACGGCCGCAGCGTCCGCGTACCGTTTGAGGCCCATCAGGTGCCTGCAGAGGGTGCTGGCAGCCTCGTAGGCCGCCTCCATCTTGCGGCTGGGGACGTGCCGGGCCGCTGCGGCCTTGACGGGCAAGAACTTGATCTGCTTCGCCACAAAGAGGGCCCCCATGACCCGACACAGGACCTCACTCAGCGCCTCCAGCCCCTTTTCCCAGAACCGGGCTTCGCGCAGACAGTCCTCGGCAAGGCGGAGGAGGAATTGCTCGGGCTGGCTGGGATTCAAGCGCAGCACCGCCTCGTAGCCCAGCACGGCCTTGTCCACCCTGCCCCACAGGCTCTGGACGTGCGCCCTGTCCGCGATGGCCTCCACGTCCTGCCGGTCCAGCTTGATGGCGCGGCCGAAGCAATACTGCGCCTTCAAGTAGAAGGGCCGGCCCAGCTCCAGAAACATTTGGCCCGTCTTCTTCCAGAGCCGCGCGTCTTTGGGTCCGAATTGGCAGCCCACCAGATTGATCTCCGCGGCTTTCTGTATCTCCCCCTGGTCCTCATAGATTTGCCCCATTGTCTGATAGGGGTCCGGCACGGTAGGGGCCTGGCGGACGACCTCGTTCAGCAAGCGCAAGGCCTCCCGGTACTCGGCCCGCATGTAATGGCGCTGTGCCTCCCCGTACACCCGGCTCAGGGACTCGGGCAGGATCCGCCCGCCAGTCAGCCCCTTTTTCTTCTTCGCCTTCCCTCTGGAGGCCTCCGGCACCTCCCCCCGCCCCTCGCGACGCGCCCGTCTCTTGCTCCGGCGACGTTGGCGCGCCGTAATGCGCTGCAGCTCCGCCACGTGGTCGATGAAGGGCACTGTCATTCCCCCCCC
>NW_005803036.1:4523-10456 GCF_000240725.1 Microchloropsis gaditana
GCACCCACTCGCTCGGCTCGGGATGGCCCTCTGGGACCATGAGGACGTCGCTCCCGCTCTCCAGCACCTTCATCCACAGGTAGAAGTGGTGCCCCCGATTCACGCTCCAAGACGTGGCATACCTGTCCGACACGGACCGGTTGATCTCCAGCTGCCGGAAGGGGAAGGTCCCCGCCTCCACCTCCCCCTCTACCCCTCCCTCTGCCCCCCAAATACTCCGGAGGTCCAGATAGGTAAAGGCCCGCGCCCCGCTCTTCATGCTCCGAAGCAAAGCGCAGAGCTCCGGATGCACGCCGGCGCCCAGGTCGGTCTCGAGGAGGACGATGTCGGCGCGGTCCAGGCCCCGCACGGCCAAGAGGTTACCCACCTCCATCTCCAAGACCGCGCCCGAGCCCATCTTCTCCACCACGATGCGCTGGCCCCTCTCCCATGCCTGAATGCCGAAGTCCCGCGGGTACTCCCGGCACAGGCGATGGGCGGCCGCCTCCGCGATGAAAAACCGGGCAGAGGAGAGCTCCACACCGTACACCCGCCGCAAACGCCCCCCTCGCCTTGGGTCACCATCCTCAAGCCCCTCACCCCACGCCCCCTCTGTCTCTATCTCCGTCACGGTTTGGCCCGTTAACTGCAAAAAGACCTGCATCGCCACCTTCCCTATGCCCATCCCCAGCTCGAAAACCACTTCCGCCTCCGAGCCCCGCAAACGCATGTCCCCCAGCGCCTTGTTGATTCCGCGAGGCAGTAGCTCCCCGTAGAGCAAGCTGGATTGCGCGTCCTGCGCCAGGACTCGGTCCGTCTCCGTCACGCACAGGTGCCCACGCGTTTTGTGCCCCGTTTCCTGAATGCGATTGCCGTAGGCACGGTGCATGATAGCTTGGGCCCTCGCGTAGCCCAAAGAAATTTCTTCGACGTACGTCCAATGACCGACACGTTCCGATTGGGCGAGAGCCAGGCTCGGGGCGCTTCGGTCTTTTTGTCTCTCCCGGGCATCGACGTCCTTGCTCTCCGGCACGCTCCCGGCCGAGTGAGGGAGGAAAGGGTCGAAGGGGGCGAGGGAAGAGGACGAAGATCTTTGAGAGCGACAGGGGGGTGGTGCTGCGGGGCGACGGATGATAAAAAAGGCGGTGCGTAGCATCGACAGCCACCGCGACTCTCCCACGTGCTCTAAGACAATCCTGTGCTTCCCCGCGGCTTCCCGATACTCCACCACCAGGCCCTCCTGCCATTCCCGATGATCCACCAAACAGCTGACGCGACAACCGACTAGAGATTGGTTGGACCAGGCCGTTTTGCGTTGCAAGTGCAGCCGCAAAACAGAAAGGTCCCGGAAGCAAAGGCCACATTCATGGCAGGGATATGAACGTGTGACAGCGAAGGAGGACTCACTGAAGAGGTTCTCTCCACCTTTGGCCTCTGCAGCGTAGCCTCCATTCCTGTCCTCCAAAGTCATACATACTGGCTCACCTGGAACCGGCGGGTGCCAAAATTGCTCGGCGTGGACAGGGTCCGACACGTGTGTACAGCCCATACCGTAACGACACAGCAATTTGGGGCCTGGCCGCGGCCTGCTTGGGCTAGAATATTTACATCCGTTGCTGCGCTTTCCACAGCCACCTCTTTCACAGCACTTTGACGGCAAATGGTGCGAGTGATGCGGACGACACGGAGGGGCCCGGCCCTTGCCCACACCTCGAGGAGGCGTCCTGGAAGGTGAAACAGCCGGGTCATGGCCCCTACCACCGTTATTAAAGGAGGACAACCAGGAGGAGACGCTCCAGGCTGTACTCCCCATTGATGATCGAATGCTGTTTGAGACGACTACGCTTGGCTGTGTCTCGGGATCATGAGGTCGAAATTTCGTTCAGCAGCGTCGTCGTTCTCCTCCTCCGTGTGGGCCCCTTCTTGATATGTTTGAGGATTGACAAAAAATAGCCTCAGCATGCGTAGCGACTCAAATACTGGGTTCCCACATGTTTCAGTCAGGTCATCACATGTCTTGCGCCTAGACACTCACTTCAGGGACACACGTCCACACGAAAGTGAGAAATGCTGTGCCGCACCGGGAAGGAAAGCCAACCTCCGGGTCGCTTGGATACGACAAATTGCTTCAACGTAACGAGTTGCGCCGCGGCGTCCGGTCGCTTGCGCACATCCACTATGCTGGTAGACGTTTTAGCCCGTCCTTCAGTATCATAATGCTAAGATTGTATCGTTGTAACTTCGTATAGATGTATAAGGCTTGGCACTCCTCATCTTCGTCACTCTCAAAGTGTTGCTGGTTTGCTGGTAGATTGCACATTTCTTTTCCGTCATCAATTCAGAATCATACATCCATGTCGCCTTCAACCTGAACCTTGATTGTGAATTGTTGAAATGGTCGACGTACGAATGACTTCGAGCAATCGAATTTCATGGGGATGATGATTGGGAAGTTCTTTAACGGACCAAAAATATGTCGGCGCATATGACATCGATCAGGCTAGGTACCCGATGATCTCACAATCTTTGCAGGACTGCTAAGTATGACATTTTTCTTTCATTTTCTGTTGAACTTGCTTCACTAGCGCCCTTTGGTTTGGGACAAAGTTCTCGTCTCAGCAGCCTCCGTCCTTCGACTATTTTCCATGACTTCAAAATTAAGGCGATTGAAGGTAAATATATACGAATCTGGAATGCAGTAAATCTGATTCTTCTCGCACATTCAAATCAGATTTTTTACTTTCATACATTGAATGGCTATTGAGGAGGAGCGTTCCGATGATAATTTAAAAAGTTCGGGCTTCAGGCATGGATTCAACAGTGTATAAGGCGTGCACGCGGAAAGTGGATGCAATCAATTTTTCTGCCGCCACGATGCTCTTAAAAGACGTCCTTAGCTCTCATAACAATAATTCATAATAGCTTTTACATATGATGTTTGTCAGTTATCAGATCATCTCGATGCCACCAAGATGTAGTAACCCCACGAGTCGCTCGGTCGTGTATGCTGGCTCTTTCCTCTCGTGGACACACCCTGTTACGGACCCGCGATGAATTGGAAAACACACGTCCACCCCGAGTGTGCAGCATCCTATCACAAAGTACCCCCTCTCCGTATATTTGCTCGCAATTTACCCTGGCCATTTTTTCTTCCAGTTGGAGGTGTCGCGCATACGCCTCATCTAGGAGCCCGGTTACAAGAAGATGTCAAGCCTGGCTGTTCTGATTACAACACCGTTCGTAAAGAATGCGCCCCGGTCCATGAAAATGTCACAGCTTGGAAGGCAATCCGAATATTTCTATCGGAAAAAGGAAGGCGTACAAGCTTTTTGGCGACACACTTCAAGCACAATTCCTCTCCCCCCTTGTGTTATGAAGGACACTGATAGTATGTAGAACGAATGATTAACGAATGATTACTCTACCAAGTACGTGTAACTTGTATGATGCTTGTAGTCGTTATAGGCGACGAGAGGAGACAACTCATCCCCTTGACAAGCAGATGGCTGGTACGCGTGTATCAAGAAAGAAAAGATCGATTAAGGCTTGCCCTCGTCCTTTAATATACTTTGATTATTGCGGAATTAGTACATAAATTCAAGGTAAAGCAGGGCTTCCAGGCGAGGCTAAGCTCAACTTGTCACCACGGTTCGAGATGCACCAAAATCAGCGACTCGACCACGTACCACTAGTAGTTTGAGGCCCGCACAGCTCTTCGAAGAGGACAGATATCTGAATGCCCGTCTTTTGGAGGAAAAGAGACGAACTACCAGACCATATTTCATTTTTTATAATGTACAGCGATGCGCAGGACATCCTGGAACGGCGTTACGACCATTTGGGTGTTCCTGGTCGCAGGCACAGGTGCGCAAGCCTTCTTCACTGTCTCTTCAACACGGCCTCATTCACTCCTGTCGAGAGCCGCATGTGATCTAAATCAGAATAAGGACTCCCTTAAGCAAGCTTCATTTCCGTCTCTTCAATCTCTTCCCGGTCTGGGCCTCTTAGCACTTAATGTACTGGCCCCTTCTTTGATTCCCCCGTCCGCCCAGGCCCTGCCTCAGAAGGCGCCTGAAACCAATGCACAAATGTTGCTGATCGATGCCCTTCCGAAAAAGAACCCTGTGCTTCTGGACATGGCATCTTCGTTGGCCAAGATCACCACAGAAGGTAGTGGGAATATTCGCTCGATCGACAGCAAAGGGAGCAAAGGCATCAAGCCCTGGCCAGAGGTTCAGAAAGCCGCCAGGAGTGCATCGGGCACAATCGCAGGACGTGGCAAAGAATTAATTAAAGGCGCCACGGATGAGAAGGCTGCTCAGGCTGTCTTGACAGATCTGAATGTCCGAATCGATCAATTGGGGGCAGCCGCCGACGCGCAAAACCGGGAAGCCGCCGTCACGGCCCAAGTACAGGCACTCTTGCGCCTTGAACAATTGGGTACCTTGCAGGTTCCGACCATGCCCTTTCAGCCTCCGACAGTGGAGTACCCGAGCGTTCCCCAACTGCTGGGCCGAGCTGAGATTGAAATCACAACGCGTGCGGGGAAAACGAGGCAGACCCGACAAATGTACGCAATTTTAGACGGGTTCAGTGCTCCCTTGAGCGCCGGCCAGTTTGTGGATTTGGCGCAGAGGAAGGCCTTCGATCAAACAAAGATAGTAGCCACGGATGAGTCCTCTGTGACAATCACCGCGGATGCTGTAAAGTCCCCAAAGCGCACCGTGCCTCTCGAGATCTTGGTGGAGGGGGACAAGGAACCCACGTACGGCGAAACTTTGGAGGAGCAGGGTCGGTTCAAGGAACGCGTGGTCTTACCCTTTAACGCCTATGGGACCTTGGCCATGCTGCACCCGCTCGACGACCCGAACGGGGGGGCCAATTCCTTCTTCTTCCTGAAAGCCGACCCAAGCTACACCCCTGCGGGCTTGAATACGCTAGACGGGGCATTTAGCGTCATTGGGTACGTCGTGCAGGGTGAGGATGCCTTAGACGACTTGTTGGCGGGGGATGTGGTCGAAAACGTGAGGGTCCTATCGGGGTCAGAGCTGCTAAAACAGGGCAAATGACCTTAAATTGCCTTCTAATCGGCCAAATTTGAAAGAAAGAGATGAAGCTTTGAAAATTGTAATTAGACTTGAAAAAAAAAAGAGTTTGTTCCGCTAGTTTTGTCCTCGCTCTTGAAAATAGAATCGCATGGGGAGGTTAATAGCGTTACCGTGACTCGATCATCAAAAGTCATGCAATCGTCCCTCTAATACAACATGTACATCAACACAGGAAAGATGTCTACCTGGGTATGTACAGATTGTACTTACAAAAATCTGCCAACAACAGCCTTCTGTGACATGTGTACTGCCGCACGCCCTACCAGTATCGCATGCGATGCAAACTGCCTGAGTAATTGCCTGAAGAAAGAGGAGAACCCTGAAGTTTTGAGTGTAGGAGGGCAACCTACGGACAAGAGCGACCAAACTGACTTTACGTCGGAAGCAAGAAAAGGTGAGGCTGTCAAGCATGCGCCAGCCGCGCCACTTCCCGTGAGTGTCGAGGAGGGTGATGGCTGCAACCCTTTTTCTGTCTTCATGTTCAGAGATGACGACGAAGGCAAAAGTGCTTCAATTCCTGCTTTGCCGCCCAGGACAAGTATTCTCGCGTCTTCTTTGTCCCTGAAGCGGCCGTTGAGTAAGACTGCTGTCGGACAGGGATGTGGTGGGACGTCTGCACACAGCGTCCACGAGAAAGGTAGAGGGAAGAAGAAAGAGAAAGCAACGAAACAAAGCAAATCCCACCACCGACCGCCGACAGGATGTAGTGGGGTCGCTTCAAAAGGTTTTGAAAATGAGAGCGAAAACCAGAAGGAAGCAACGATACTGAAATGGCGGCGCATTCTCGGGCCCCTGTCAACGCAGACGGAGGGGGGGGGGGGCCACCGCGAGGAGGGGGAGGTGAGA
>NW_005803035.1:0-179 GCF_000240725.1 Microchloropsis gaditana
CGTCCTCAAAGCCCTATACGCCGCCGCAAATTGTTGAGGATACGGATGGAACGACTTCGATTTACTGGCTCGGCGTCGCCTTCACCAAAAGCAAGGGAGGAAAGCGCCGCTATCGCGTCAATATGAAGGCCGACGAGTGTGCCCCTGAGACGTTGGCGGTGGACGCTTTCGCTTACCTA
>NW_005803035.1:1173-1438 GCF_000240725.1 Microchloropsis gaditana
CCCTACCATCAATCCTACGCAGCCTTTTGTGCTTCTCGGCAAGGGCCAGCGGTTCTCTCAAGGAGGGCGCCTGGCCCCCTTCCAGGACCGTCGTCTCTCGGCGTATCCGGCATCCAGCAAGCATGGAAGCATCATGGCTCTCGGGCAAGCTGGACACCGACACCTGCAGTCAATCGATACACCGCAGGCTTGCTATGAATACTGCTCATTGAACTCGGGCGAGGTAGTACCGTTCCTCTTCAGCTGGAATACCGTGACCAGCCAG
>NW_005803035.1:3855-5553 GCF_000240725.1 Microchloropsis gaditana
ACGTCTGTGTAAAGGGTGTACCCCTTGTTTAGTTCTTGAAGGGCCAAGACGGGAGGAGGTGTGAGCGCCGCCTTTAAGTTTTCGAAAGCCTGGTTCTGATCATCGAACCATTCCCACCGCTGTGTCTTGCAGAGAACCTTTGTCAATGGTCCGGCGATTGTGGAAAAATCTGTGACGATAATACGAACAAAATGATAAAAAGGATCTTGACGCCGCGGACTCCTCGCGAGACTGGGAAATCCACTACTGCCGAAATGGTCTCGGGGTTCTGTTAGAAACCTTCTGGCGATAGGATAAAACGCAGGATATTGGTTTCGGCACGCGCAAATTTGCACTGGGACGGGGAGGCCGTCAATCCTGCGTCGATGAGCCGATCCAGCGTGGTCGCCACGTCTTTGATACATTGCTTGGCCGTGCTACTGAAAACTAGGATGTCGTCGAAGAATACTGCAAACTTTCACTGAGGGGCGACCCGACCGCTTCTTACAGTGGTAGCAGCGGGTGAAAGTGCGGTCGGACGCAAGCGCACCATATGTGCCGCGTACAAACGATCCAAATGAGGGAGTGCACGAAAAACTCGGGTTGCCTTCTCGAAGAACCATCTATGGAGGAGTTAGAAGGGGGATCAGGCTTTCGAGTAGGGATTGATCAAGTCCCTCTTTCGAGCATCTATCCGTATGCTCTCTCATTTGGATAGTTTATACGCGGCACATATGCTGCGCTTTCGTCCGACCGCACTTTCACTCGCTGCTACCACTGCAAAAAGCGGTCGGGTCGCCCCTCAGAGCAAGTTAGCAGCGAGCTCTACAAAGGTGAGGGAACGACCTCTGAGAAGTAATGTGACATTCCCAGGTGAGCTCACATAATGAGCTCAGAGATAAAAAGACAAGAATTGTGCAGAATGTCTTTCCGTTCATAACTCCTTTGTGCGTGCGCGTGTTTCAGAAACAGACCCGGGTCATAGAGACCCGTTGGTAGAAGTCCCACCCCCTCCTGCCAATTTTTCCCATAGCTATGGCAATAACCACATGCATCGACGGTACCCACCGGGAGAAGAAAGGCACAGAGGAATATCAAAGTAGGTTAAACTATTACAACACCTTCTTCCCCGTAGGAAAGTCTATAGTCCCCTGGGTGCATCCCGCCGAGTGGTATTGCGGCTCGACTCGGCCGGACCGCGACCCAACATGCGCTATTGCGCCTGCGTATCGAGAAACACCCATGCCTGTATTTACTGCACCAATTCCAGTACCCATTGAAGCTAATCGCTAAGCATTGGTCATCCTTGACCTTATTAGCTATATGATTGATCATTTTGGACTTCAAATTAGAATACGTCATCGAATCTTGAGTTTCCAAACTTTCTTTTACAATTCCATATGCCGATGGAATTTTGTTAATCAAGTGAGTCAGAAGTATAGATTCATCGATTTCCATATCAAATCGATGCTTGATCTTTCTAGCTAATTCCTCAGCTGCCTAAAAGGTTTCTCCCGGATCGCCATTCTCATCGAAATTAAGTTGGTTGAACTCGGAAATAAGCAATGCCTTTTGCGTCTCACCCTAGAAATCATATTTATCCTTGAGTGCCTGGAATGCGCTAGCTCCGTCCTTATCCAGTCTGAATTTCTCAATTAGGCTAGCTGCCGCACCTTTGACGTACTTCTCAAGGGTGAAATAACCCTTGGCATTCTTATC
>NW_005803035.1:6927-10448 GCF_000240725.1 Microchloropsis gaditana
TGTGAAGAGAGCCGCGACAGACACGCTGACTCCAGCTCCCTCCATCAATCCCACGCAGCCTTCGTGCTCTTTCGCGAGGGACAGCGGTCTTCCCAAGAAGGGCGCCCGGCCCCCTTTCAGGACCGGCGACAGTCGATGCCATCAAAATTCAATAACCATGTCTGCCTTGTCTACGACGATGAGGTACTTCCCCTCGCCCAGCGCCAGAACTATCTCGGTCACCCGCCAGCTAAGGGCTTGGCCCCCATAGAAGGGGTCAACAGCCTCCGCCCACTTGCTATCGTTTATGTCTGCATGGTATGACATGGAAACCGTGAGCCATTCTTGGACACGAAGCCGCGGGGCTGGCGGGGGTGCTTCCGGAGACTTCTCATACTACGCCATCGCTCCCTCCCTTACCCCCCCCACTCACCGTTACGGATCCACAGGTCTGCGCGTGTCCTCAGCACATCAGCACAATCAGAGACATTGTACCCTGTTGCACGCCCGGGACAGGCACGTATTGGCAAGTATGTGTCGACGGCATAGGCAGATCCACCGTCGCATCCGTTCGCACCCTGGTCCGGATGCGCAGCGTCGCTGTTGTTGCCGTCGTGCTGCTGCCTAATGCAGTCACAATTTCGCTTTCGGTATATGGCATTACGCCTGTTGCGTGCAAGGGAAGATAGTGACTTCCGAATCAATGCCAGTATCGACCAACGTGATGGTCACCCATAGATTTCAAACGCACACAGCCGTCGCTCAAGATCGCTTCAAGATGGCGTGCGTGGGAAAGGCTTAGCCTGCCTCCAAGACACAAGAACGATGCGAGAGTGAGAAATGTTCTAATCCAGCAAGGAAAACACAATTTAAAAACAACTTCGGCTGCGTGGCAAAACACAGTATAAACACATCCACCAAGGTGGCAACTTCGGCAGTTCAAACGTCAGACGGAGGATGTGAACATTAGGCGACCCGGATGTGTTCTGGGTCCGGATAGCGATTTTCTGATTGCGGTCTGCTCGTAGTATTTCATTTGTATATGCATAGCGCACAAAGGCAGACACCGAGCCCCAGCCGCTTCAGTAAGACGCCCAACGCGCTGACGGCCGCAGGGTTGATGGCGTTGCAGATGACGTTTTGAAAGTAAGCCCGCATAAACCGCTAACGATTGGGCGACAACCGTTTTTCGCCTGTCAAGTGGAGTAAAAGCTGTGTTCGTACGTAAGTGGTATTGTGGAGAACTAAATCAGAATAGAAATTACACAACGTAATTGAGTGCACTTCCTTTCCTTGTGGTCGAGCTGTCACCTGATGAAAACTTCGTGCCGAAGCGGACACTATAACTAATGGCGTTCCTTCATGGAACGACCATGTGCACGACCTCTCCTCCGAGGATCGGAGAATGTTCAGTACTCATATATCCAACTCCAACGGACGCCCAATAAGCAATGCCTAAAACCGAATTGCAATATACGATCCTTGATGTTCATGTGCTTGAGAAGCACTTAACGAAAGGGACGCGATGAAGAGCACATTTTCTGCACTGGCGTTCCTTCTTAAAACAAACATGTGTCACGTGCCTCTTCTCCGAGGATCGGAAATTATGCTTATGGACGTCTGCGACGCCACGAAGCCAA
Organism: Microchloropsis gaditana; assembly: GCF_000240725.1. Classification (NCBI taxonomy): domain Eukaryota; class Eustigmatophyceae; order Eustigmatales; family Monodopsidaceae; genus Microchloropsis; species Microchloropsis gaditana. The sequence goes on from NW_005803035.1 coordinate 8,547, forward strand.
TTGCTTTCCATGTCCTTTTTAAAAGGATGCTCATGAGCACATTGGCAAGGGCGCCTCGTTTTCATGACGTACCACTGATGACATCCTCACATAAATTCCGTAAATAACAACGAAATCGAGCAACAGAGACGTTCTTGTCATGTGTAAGCCCCACATTAGACCTACCCTACCTCGCTCTCCTCCGAGGATCGGAGCTTATTCAAAATAGATGATTATGGGCTTCTGCAATGGACGCCCATAAAGTTAATGTGTCGGACTTCCTGTCATGCATTCGATTTGCTCTTCCACTTCATACTCTATGTGGAGGAACGAACACGGGCTCCAAAGTATTGGCCTCTCGTAGTTCGTCGCGACGCACTGCTGAGGTTGTTCTGATCTGCACCCGTGCATGTCAACGGAATCGAGCAAGACAGCAACACAGATCATTGTAAAGCCACACACAGAAGAAATGCTCTACATCGCTTCCTCCAAGAGTCAGCAATTATCCAATTGAAATCATTCTGAGCTCTCGACGCATGAATCGTATTCGTGCTTTTCACATTGCCTGTCTAGGAGTGCCCTTGCCGTCGTTTATCATGGCCCGAAATTTTCATGGCAACGATGCACGGCTGAGGTTTTCTTGGCCGGAGTACCATGCACTTGAATACAATCGAAAGTCATAGGGTTTCTTGTCATCTCTCTGTCCTACGTAGGAGCTACCAAGAGTTAATGTGATAGTGCTTATGGCTGTATAACTCATTACTAATGTACGCTTTTGAATCATATTGCCCATTTATAGGTCAAACCGTCCCACGCTTCATAAATCATCTGTACGTGCTCATAGAAGCACTGAATCACCATTTTAACTATGCCTCACTTCTTTGGTAGTCTCCTTGTCGCCCTACTTGGGTTTGCAAGTATTTTCACCGCCACCTCTCAAGCTTGTCCGGGTCTCTTCCTCAAGGCCAAAGTTCGGCCGAGCGCTGAGCGTGGCATCCTTGCAGGGAACGGTCACGCCAAGATAGCTGTGACCTTGACCAGCAAAGATCCCGTCGAAAACCTGGAATTCCAACTAAACCTCCCACATGGCTTATCCGTGGAGCGAACAGCGATGCGTCCGTCCTCGAAGCCCTTCACCTCTCCAGAAATTGTTAAAAATGCGGATGGAACTACTGTGATTTACTGGATCAACATTGCATTCACCAAACGTAAGGGCGGGAAACGCCGCTTTCGCTTCAAGGTAAAGGCTGATGACTGCGCCCCTGCCACGTTGGAGGTGAATGCTTTCGCGTACGCAGTGAATACTACAGGAGCCTCGTGCACCACACCGCTAGCAAACTCTGCAAACATAAGCGTGCGCCATTCGAAGTCTACAAAATCCGCGACTTGCGCGCCGACTCCAGCTCCCACCATCAATCCCGCGCAGCCTTTTGTACTTTTTGGTGAAGGACAGCGATTTTCTCAAGGAGGACGCCTCGCGCCCTTCCAAGACCGTCGTCTGTCGTTGCCCTCTGGAAGCAAAATGCCTGACCTTCTCGCGGCCCCAAGCCATCCCCAAGACCGACACCTACAATCAATTACTACCCCCGATGCTTGTTATGAATATTGCTCGCTTAACTCAGAAGAAGAGACGCCCTTCTTCTTCAGCTGAAATACTGTGACAAGTCAGTGCTTCTGCTGCGTCGGGTTATGCGCCCCCTTCATTTTCGATCCAGATGTCAACGTCTACGAGATAAACGTGGCCAAGACACTCGCACCTACGATGCAGCCAACGGCGGCTCCCACCATGGCGCCGACGATGCAGCCAACAGCGGCTCCCACAATGGCGCCGACGATGCAGCCGACAGCAGCTCCGACAGTGGCACCTACAAAGCAGCCAACGGCCGCACCGACTATGACGCCAACCACGCAACCAACGATCGC
>NW_005803034.1:0-10439 GCF_000240725.1 Microchloropsis gaditana
GCCGTAGGCCATTCGGGCAAGACCGATGCGAGCACGTTGTCCGCCAGACATGTTGAGCTGTCCAGAAAGCATGCGACAAGGGAATGAGATGTGCCAGAAAATCAGTGGTCAGAATATGTGACATCCGGGACCCCCTAGCAGAGCATTAACCTACCCCGCGGTCGCCAATCACGGTGTAGTCTGCGTGCTCCCATTGCGTCAGGTCCGTCTCGAGACAAGCAGCCTTCAGTACAGCGATATACCTACGAGGAACAGTGAATATGTTAGATTTCTTTTTTCTCTCTTTTCACATTTTCTATCCTTTCGAGACGTACTTTTCTTTTTCATAAGGTCGACCCATCAAGATGTTTTCACGGACAGAGCCCGTCAAGATCCAAGGCTGTGGGTATATTTGGCATGAGTAGCTCAGTCATAATTAGGAAGAACGTCTAAGTTGTCTAAGTTGGTATAGCTCCTTCCATTCTGCCTAAGTCTCTACTCGTACCTCTTGAGACGCATAGGCGATAGACCCATGACCAACGTCAATAATGTCAGACTCAAAGTGACCTAGCTCACCCAGCAGGGCCAGAAGAAGAGTACTCTTCCCTTTTGTAGCAAAGTTGGTTAAAGTGAGGTATCGGGCACACGACAGACAGGCCAGGGGAAAACAAAATCGACAGCACGATAAGCGAATTACAATGGTTCCCGTACCGCATCCTACAGGTCCAGCTAGACCCAGAATCTTGCCGGGCGGAGCCGCTAATGACACCTATGCACGCCGAAATAATGTCAAGGGAAAATGAACCTGGTCGCTTCCCATTGGGCAGACATCTATTAGCCACCCTACAAATCCCTTTTCTTGCCTCCTTCTCGCTTTTTTATCCTTACATTTCGCAAAGTCGAACGGCTCTTGCTATCAGATCCGCTCCAGTTGAAGGACAAGCCATTCACATGGACAGGGGTGGGGGGAGGAAGGGATGTAGACAGGGGGGGGGAAGGGCTCAGGGAGGAATCTGAGGACGGAGGCTTGGAGACCTGCACGAAGGATTTGAGGGATTACACACGTGTTTGGTATTCATAAGAGCATGATATCGAAAATAGATGAGCGATACCTCGAGGCGGTAGGAAGGAAGCTCAGGCATGCGCAGGAGATGCTCCAATCGTCCAAGCGAGACCCACACCTCCCCCAAGCTCTGCATGGCCTTGCCGCCAAAGTTGACCACGTCCCACTTAGAGTAAGAAGAAAGTAAGAAGAACAATAACATGTGAGACGGGAATATGAGATGCTGCTTGCGATTCATTTGCTTCGCTTTCTCCCCTACAAAGCTAGCTTTACCTGGAGAATATTGAACAAGGTAAGCGCGGAGAAGACTTGGCCAGCTTTTAACTGCCTACCCAGGCTCCAGTAGGTCAAGAAGGTAACGGCGCCGACAAGAACAGGGGAAAAGAAGGAGATTCCCTCGTGGATCCCTCTCAACAACCCGGCGGCGATGAGGACGCGCATCTCTACCGCGCGCGCCTAAAAATACAGACGAAAAAAGTTGAGCATTCACAAGCTCTGGGGTTGTGGGGCGACTTCACCTTACCTCCATGATCCGTTTCTCAAGCAACACCTCCCACCCGCTCATCTTGATCGTACGCGCGCCCTGGATGGCTTGCTTAGTCAGGCGTACCCGCTGGTCTGCGTGGCGGGAAAGAGGCAAGTCCTCATTCTTGAGCTCTTCGAAGCAGATAGAAGATACGAAACAAGGAAACACAAACCTGTGAGCTGGCTAGCGTGCTTACTAGCCTGCTGAAGAAGCTTGGCTATTTTGGCCTGGTAAAGATACAAGGAAAAGCAAGCTTTAAGTGGATTACCTTTATCAAGACACATAGTTTCTGTGATCCCTCTCTTCACGCTTGATCTTATCCTCAAGCTTCTCATCTTTCCTATACCTGCACGGGAATCAGCATCAGTAGCGCCGCTATGCCGATGAGAAAGGGGAATCCTGTTTGCTGCACACCACACCATGCAATGGCTGCGATCTCGAAGGGCGCCATGAAGAGGTAGTGGGAGGTAGTGGAGACGGGTTGGAAGCTAGAAGAAGGGGAGGAAAGAAAAAATAGATTAAGGCGGTGCTTAAAGCAATGAAACTTTTATCAGCGGGGGTTGCCTCATTTTCCTGAACACGTTTCTCTCCTGACATAAACTCACCGCTCAACATCTGTGGTCACCAGATTCAGAATTGTGGCCACCGTCATGGTCTTTTTGTAGGCATCGGCATCTTCTTCCCCCGGAGCTCTACATTCCACTGCGCCTTCTGACGAGAAAGCAGAGAGCGGCATGCGCAAAATCTTGCGAAATATGGCAGATTCTATAGATGTGCGCATGTCTAAACCAAGACGCCAGGCCATGAATTGAACCTGCAAAGTCGAAATATAACGAGGCAGAGAATAGGGACTAGAGATAAATATGCGAAGAATAAAATACAAGTAAAGTGACAAAAATCATACCTGGTGGTAGAGCATGAGTACAATGAAGCCCATAAGAGCTATCACACTGGCGTACACGACTCCCTGTCATAAAATAAAAAGAGGTCAAGCCACAACAGATTCCTGGGTAAGCTGAGCGTCGTATCAATCTCCCCTCACCTCCTTAAATCCTCTGCCGTAAATCAGCACATCGATGAGTCCCGTAATGCCCACATGCGCCTGCACTATCTTGGCGGCCGTCACAATGGCGAAAGGCACGTACAGGGGCAGCTGTATAGGAAAGTAGGCTTTGAAGGCGGCTCTCCAGAGTTGTGGATTCTTTGAGTGAAGCTCCTTCTCAGCGTCCCAGGAGGACTGATGGAATGGCAAAGGAAATGTGGATGGTGGTCCGTGAGCGGAGGTATGAGACGTGGGGAGGCGCCCTTCGAAAATATCGTCTGTGCTACCGCTTCCATTGATTATGAAGCGCTCTTGATTTCTCTCTTCGTACCTGAAGAACTCCCTTCAAGCTGACTGCTTTGTCTCTTTTCGTCAGCTCGGGCATGTCTTTTTCGGTAAGCATGCGGCGGTTTCCTTCATTGATCACTGGGTTCATCCAGCTAAGTACGAAACAGAAAACCAAAAAATACGACTGAGGGTAAGATTTTTTAAAGTCGATGACTCACTCGAGCTCCTACTTCCTTACCCGAAGGTCAGAATGCTGCACAAAGAAGCAGTCTCAAGGTATGCGGGAGGACGTGTCCCGTCATCACTATCTTCAATTGCAGGGTCCGATGTCTTGGGTTGCTCACCAATGCCGGTCGGATCCCCGTCCGCAGCCATCTTTTACAACCCTGCCCTGCTAGCCAGATAATTTGTCACGTATAGGGCCTATCTTGGATGGCGTCTGATGGCATCCAATTACGAGTTGAGACGACAAAAGAGGTCAACAATAAGACCTTGAAGTTGCCACGGTAATTTAGTCCCCACCACTCCTCAGACCTTTTGAGCTTGACAAGTTCAAACTCTGTCTCGCCTGTTGACAGATAGAAGGGATGAGAAGGCAGTCACACAGGCTGATCAAGCAGAAAACGGGACCTATAACACACATGAAGAGAAGAAGCCATTCCACCTGGTGTTTGTGCGATGCAACTATCGGACAGGAGGTCGACAGGAACTTGTTTGTTCTATACATATGGGCAACCTACGCCACAAATTAAATGCTTCCTTTCGCATTTGGAAAGGTGTACAGGCAGTAATCGAAAAAAAATTGCTGCAAATGTCTTGTTATTGGAGAGGAAGCGAGGGTAAGTTTGACGATCCGCGGAATTCACGTCAAACCTCGCTTAGCAGCATTTCAACGGCCAGGGCGAATGGGTGAATAACACGTAGAATGCACGCAAACTATACCCTCACAAGTGGCTACGCGACGCCAAGCGTGACCTCATTATATGCCCATCGCAGAAGCAATTGGCCTCTGGAGAAAAAGATTTTTTCCATCCCCAGAGCCCAAGGAAGTGCATCGGTGGTTTCCGGAATCGGTCGGGAAGAGTCTCTGTGTTAGTTCACGAGTTACTCGCATATCACCGAGTCTGTATGTATGTTGAGACACTGAATGCTCAGGCATGATGTACCACGTACTTCATCAGGGATATCACGCGCGCTACTCATTTGACGACACAATAGTGCCAAAACAACGTGGCGAGGTAGCAAATGTAGACAAGCCTGACTTTCAATGTCTAGGCATCATCAGCAATCGAAGGACAAAATAGAAAATGTCGGGAGATGTATGTGCTCACGACCACCTTAGTCCAGGTGAAGCGTCACCCGGGCTTTCGCAGATCGAAACTTATTTGGTACGCCAGTAGGCACAGGACACGCTCCTCACTCCTTCCCAAGTCGTAAGATACGCAAACATTAGAGCAATATATCCTTGCAAAAGTGTTCAGGTTGCGATGCTTTTCCTTTCCACTTTTCAACATTTTCTTGGCGGGGGGATGTATGCTAAGTCAGGTTTTGGCTCAGGTCGGGTAATATTTAAGCTGTAACTTAAAGGTCTATCCGTCAACTTTTTGTCGAAACATGTACGAGTACAAGTCGACCGTGACCCCATGTAGATAACCTAAGACTAACCTCCATATTGCCGTACACTTATCACGCAATGTACCTCTAGTAAGGTATTATGTACAAAATCTGACAAGCCCTTACATCTCACTGGAAAAACCCAATAAGCCGCCCACAGACTGCTCAGTGCTGCGCATTCGCAATACCCTACAGAAAAGCTGAAGGCTAGAGGCTGTCGTCCTTAGGCTCCTGTCCTCGGGTCCGTTTTTCCTCCCAGGCCGCACGCGCCATTTCTTTCAGCGAAGCCGCAGAGTCCGGACCCGTCTCCATCACCATCGACAGGAAGCCACCCTTGGACTCCGGCAGACCTGTGAAACAAAGAAGCACGTGAGGGATAGACAGATCACCGGAACACTCTTTCCCACCTCCCACATTCCAAATGTCCTTGATTCATATTGGTTGCCTTCTTTTCAACCCACCTTTTGGCGTGTTCAAGAGCTCGTGCGGATGCCCCATCTCCAGCACCTCACCGGCCTGCAGCACCAGAAGGATATCAGAGTCGATGATGGTGTTCAACCTGAATTGCACGTTTCGGGGATATACGTGGGTGTAAAAAAATATCGGCAATTTGTCACACTTCGTGCCCTATTTCTTCTGCCTTTAAAAGCTTTCATTAGAGAGCTTACCTGTGCGCAATCATCAGGACCGTTGCTGAGCCGAAACGCGAGCGGATGGCCCTTTGTATCTATGATGGGGAAGATTTCAGGAAAGGACGTATAACACTTACACGTAATTCATTTGCCTTCCGATTAAGATTACGCATATCGGTACCTTTTGATCCGTCTCCACGTCCACGTTGGCAGTGGCCTCGTCACAGACCAGGATGCGGGTCGAGCTGAGGATAGCCCTTGCCAGGCACAAAAGCTGTCGCTCTCCTAAAGAAAAGTTGCCTCCATTCTCGGTCACGTGCATATCCAGCCCTGGTCCGCCCAGGTCTACGGGGAGAAAGTCACGTTCCGAAAATAAGAATTTAGTCACCCTCAACTAATATTCCCGTATCGTCAGCTCTCAGAGATTGCAGGAATGTGTTAAATGAAAAGGAGATAATGCGCTCACGCGTCAATTCTACTCACCCATGCCTTTAAAGCCTTGCAGGGCGGAATCTGCGCGTGCATCGTGGGAGATAGCGAAGGACGCCACCCTACTCCTTCTAGAGCTGGGAGTCCCCTTGTGCTTTCCCCGCGGTGTTTCAAAGCTGCTGCCTATCATTCCAAAGTCCACGCCCATAACTTGTATCTATACACATGGAGAGAGGGGAAATCAGGTTAAGCTCACCATTTGGGAACCATACTACATTCATGAAACAGTACCTGGTCCTCCATTTGAACCGCCCGCAGCGCCGACCAAATCTTGGCATCATCATTCATCTAAATTTGTATAAAAGATATTGAATCTTTAGAAGGCTGAGAATCATTCAAGTTTTCTTCCAGTCACTTCTCACTTACCCCCAACGGATCCATGTTCTCCCGAAGGGTGCCACTGAATAAGAAGGGGTTCTGAGGTATGACAGAAAGGCGACGTCGCAGATCGTGAAGACCAAGTGTGGAGGTATCAATGCCATCAATGCATAAAGATCCGCCGGAGGGTTCCATCAGTCGAAAGAGGGCCTGAATATGAGATAAATCAGCCAAATAAATGAGGAAAAATAATGACTTGCTAAGCTTTGTCTCTACCCCGATGTTTTCGTCTAGTGTAAGTAGCAGCACTTTGTCTCATCTTACTTGAATTAGCGTCGATTTCCCACAGCCTGTTCGTCCCACGATGCCCACGCGAGTTCCTCCGGGAATGGAGAACGACATCCCTTTCAGAACGAGCGGGAGTCCCTACAATAGCAGATATGATAAATTTAGCAATATGTTCAGCAGAAGTCATCATGGAAAAGCTGGCGGGGTAGCAAAGTATTGTTAACGTGCACCAATCATTTTTCGACCCCTTCCACCCTGAATCTACTTTTAGTCCTCTATGTTTACCGGTCGGTATGACGCTTGGAGGTTCGTGGCTACGATGGCGCCTGTCTCAGGCCACGTCGATCGTGGCGCTCGCCCAGGGGTAGAGTCAAGCGCAGCTTCTGGGGGAAGCTGGCAATACTGAAAGGAGGGAGGAAGCCGGATACATATATATGTCCGAATGGAACTCTAAGTAAATTCTCAAAGCCACTTAAGACGCAGGAAGACACAGGCAAGAAATTGAGAGAAAAGAAAGTAAGGGGCTGGACGTACTTACCTCCATGATTCGCTCGACGGAGACAATTTGGTTCTCTACGTCTGAGCTCTGGCGTGTTGCCCATTGAAAAATAGCAGCGAGCTGCAACACGTACATAAGGGACATGCCCACCAGCCTGCATAAAAGATTAATTTAAAACGTTAGGAACCGCAAAGCTTTGTGTGCAAAAGCAGGAAAATGTGCACGAACCATTCCGAGACACCACTCATGCCTTTGACAGCAGACACGGTGGCTAAGGAGGAAAAGGTCGTTGCGGTCATCATTAGCCAGCACAAGGAATCCTGAAAAGAGGAAAGGGGAATCAATTGAGCTTGATAAGTCTCCTTCGCCTTCTAAATCCTGTTCCTTTCCCCTCTTTCCCCTCTTTCCCATCTCATTCCATCTTTCTAATCCATTCTTACGAGGCGGAATCCTAAATGCCTCCCCGCGGAAAAGAAGATGAAGTACGGTCTCGAAAAATTATCCAAACGACGGGAAAATTCGTCCTATGTGAAAAAAGGTTTATTAAAAAAGAAATAAAAGACCAGAGCAAAGGGGCGTAAAATGGAGGATGATGTGGAAGGTACCTGGAAAAGAGTGCCGGCAACGAGAGATCGGATTGTGGGCAAGCCGTCCATAGCTTCCGAGAAATAAGCGTACACGGGCGAGCGAGCCGTGGCTTCCAGACGACGAGCCTCACTGAATGGTGGGAGAGAATGTAAAAATCTCTCAAGGATAAAAGAAAGGATTCAGAACAAGCAAGAACTCACCGGGATGTGTTGAGGAACTGCCGCCGGAGAGGAATAAAGGTGGCGGCGAGTGGCACCAGGACAATCAAGAGCCTGTTCTCCGAAAGGGGCGAATACAAGATTGAGATTATCTCAATCCCTCCAGTCTTGCATCTCTTTTACATAGTGCCTCTTCTGCTCCATTTTTTGCTGAGACCATTCTTGCAATCCAATTCTATGCATCGGCGTACCTACCATGGGTTCACGGACACGACTACTCCAATAGTGCCAAGGCAAATGAGCATAGTTTGGACGAAAGAGAACATGGTCACAGGAAGCAAGACGTCGCACATCAGGACGTCCTATAGGAATTGAAAGAGATATGTTAAGAGATAAAGTGAGCACGAAGCAAAGTGCTGACGACTATCACGGACAGTAGGCGTACCTTAGTGGTACGGTTTATTATGCGCCCTGTCGGATTCGTATCAAAGAAGCTGTCGAAGATGTGTATGCGGGGCACGGATAAGCACCCTGGTCTCGAAGAAAAGTTACATTTCCGTATTTCACCTGATCGGAGCCCTCAGCACTGCATGGATCATGTCGTCATGCAACGACTGGCTGGCACGAAGCATTCGGTCGAATGAGACCATTGCCCGGGCCACCGAAAGAACGCCCACCGAGCCCACTGCGGTTATGAGGGGGCCAAAAATAAGAAATTCATTCCTACCACATAGAATGTGATTGCACCCGTATCGAACGTTATGGAATGGTTTTATGGCAAGTTCGACATATTTCAAGTCCCAATACAAGGCCTGGAACTCATGACTCATTTCTGACTCGCACCCCTTCTCAAGGCCTACCAAGAATGACGTAAATAGCAACAAAATGGAACTTTCTCTGCTTTTCGAACGGGAGACGGACCCAGTACGACAGGAAAAGGTTGCTCAAAATGGCTGCCACCTGAAGGAAGATGGAGTGTTAGCTTTCTTCTGCAAGTACCCATTTGAAAAGTGTCCTTGCTGCGCACTCGTCTTGTTATCCTTGATATTCTAACTTACCTGTCCAGCGGCAATGAGCGTCAATACAGCAATGCCCACACTTACACCGCCCATGCCCTTCATGTAGGCGCCGTATGTTCCAGCCCCAAGTTGTCCTGCCTTTTGACCCTCTCGAGCGATTATGGAATCCTAAAAATAGTGATAAGCGTGAGAAGACTAGTCTTCAATGGCCTACAATGTTGAATCAATCGGAGACAGGCTTCAGCTCATCAATCATATCGCTTGAACAAGGCGGGTACGTACCCTCTCAGCCGCTTCTCTCTTGCTCTGCTCCTCCTCTACGTTGTGTGCTTCCTCTTCCGTTCCATCTTTTCCATTCCCCTCTCCATCAACACTCTCTGACTCTTTGTTGCCTTCCTGGTCGCCAGCGGTCACCGCAAGGGCAGATTCGGCTGCCGTCGAAGCTATCACCGGTCCCAGCAGACGCTCCCCGTCATTGTCCTCTTCCTCATCCTATGTAACATAGGCAGCTTGGTAAGCATATCTTTTTGCGGGTATGTGTGGCTCTAGCCAAATTGATTTCATGTATCTTCCGTACCTCGCTCGATTCTTCTTCCTCTTCCTTGATACTGAGCACCTGCGAAAGCAACCTGTCCCGGCTGTCTCCACTCGTTCGTAGGTTGCTGGGAGAAGAGGGTCGCGCGTGCTGGTGGTGAAAATTAAATTCATCCTTTCCGGACTCGCTCGCGTCCGAGTCCTCATCGCTCCTGTCGTGAGCATGGAAAAGGACCAGCATTCAAGGAATCGTCAACACGTTAAATGGATATTATTTTGGGCGATCCTGCTCATGAGTAAGAAGATCTAACGGATGAGATCCCGCCACAGTCGTGTCGCCCTCTTTCTTACAGGATGTCTTGCATGCCCCCATCTTGCGAGAACTCCAGGTTGGGCATCACCACTTTTAAGGCGGACGTGGTCCTGCGCGTGCGAGTCACACTAGTGTCAGAGAGAAGTGCCTGCGACTGAATGCTCGCACCGCGCTTTTTAGAGCCCTGCAAGAAAGTGAGCGGGAAAGAAAAATACCCATGAATCGTTGCAGTGAGCTAAATTTTGCCAAGAGGGAGAGCACACCTATTAGAAATTCAGATATATTAGGTTCAGGGTTATGGATGTGAGTAAGCCCGTACCATCTCTACTGCGGTATCGCGCGAGCTAGAACGACCGCGAGACGAATCGCTTTGATCAGAACCGGAGCGATGCGGGGTGCGAAGACTGAGGATTCCCTGAAAGATGCGCCCGGTGAGGCTTGTGGGCTTTGTCGAAAGCAATACTGGTCCTGCAGGTGATCGTGGGAAAGTAGCGGAATTTAATTACGAACATAAGACCGCACAATGATTCAGGACGCATGTGTTATCTCCTCACCGTCATTCGCCTCAACAACTCCGGGAGAGTCGCGATCGCTGGTGTCACCGTCATTCGCACTGAAAGTGCTCATGGTCCGGGTGGGCAAGAAGGGAGGGAGGTTACGCGGACCCTTGCTCTTCTTTACGACCGCCACGGAGGTGGGGCTTTCCACCTGCTCACAATACAAGCACATGGAGGAGAATGGTTGGAAGAATGGAAGAAAATAAAAATGATTACTTAGCAAATTTTTGGACAAACCCGAGGCGATTTCCTCAGTCCAACATAAACGCTGCATTCTCGTACCGTTTCCTCTTCCTCCTTTCTCTTCACCAATCCCGAGACGCTTCTATCCCGATGGTCATCGTCCCCATGGCGAGGTGAGAGCCCCACATCCAGGTTGGCATCCGGGAAAAAACCCTGAGCCTGAAGGGTTCAAGAAAGACAGGAGCAAAGTTAAAAAAGTGTGAGAGGAGCATAAACTATGTGTGACTTACCAGGAGCTCCTGCATGGTGCCTTGTCCACGAACTTTCCCTCGGTTGATGAACAGAACCT
>NW_005803033.1:0-10434 GCF_000240725.1 Microchloropsis gaditana
GTATCGCAGTAGGAATGGAAGTCGGGGAAGACGTCTTAGGCAAGAGCGCTTCGTACACGTTGAAATCAGGATCGAAGACCAGGGGTGTGCACACTCCGACGCAGCAGAAGCACTGGCTAGTCACGGTATTCCAGCTGAAGAGGAACGGTACTACCTTGCCCCCGTTCAGAGAGCAGTATTCATAGCAAGCCTCCGGGGTATCGATTGACTGCAGGTGTCGGTCTCCAGCTTGCCCGAGAGCCATGATGCCTCCATGCTTGCTGGATCCGGGATGCGCCGAGAGACGACGGTCCTGGAAGGGGGCCAGGCGCCCTCCTTGAGAGAACCGCTGGCCCTCGCCGAGCAGCACAAAAGGCTGCGTAGGATTGATGGTAGGAGCTGGCGTCGGCGCGCAAGTCGCGGCATTTTTGAGTTTCGAGTATCGCACTTTTAGGGTGGCGGGGCTGGCCAGTGGCGTGATGCACGAGGCGTCGGTAGCATTCACTAGGTAAGCGAAAGCATCCACCGCCAACGTCTCAGGGGCACATTTGTCAGCCTTCACCTTGACGCGAAAGCGGCGCTTTCCTCCCTTGCTTTTGGTGAAGGCGATGCCGAGCCAGTAAATAGCAGTCGTTCCATCCGTATCCTCAACAATTTGCGGCGGCGTATAGGGCTTTGAGGACGGGCGCATTGCCGTCCGCTCTACCGTTAAGCCATTTGGCAGGTTCAGTTGAAAATCCAGATTGTCGACAGGGTCTTTGCTGTTGAGCGTGACGGTAATCTTGGCCTGACCCTTCCCTGCCAGGATCCCGCGCCTTGCATTCGGTCTGACTTTGGCCTTGAGAAAAAGCCGCGGACATTCTTGAGAGACGGTGGTCAAAATGCTTGTGAAGCCCAGGAGAGCGACAAGGAATGCGCTTAAAGCAATTTTCATACTCTGCTACGCTGAATCTGTGCTTGAAAGGGCACCTGTGGATCTCGCTTTGAAGCTTCCGACGGATCGGATGGTTAAAAAATGCGGAAACATGAGCTCGAGGTATACATGAATTCTGGGTGATGCAGCTATCTGCAATACGGGTAGAAGTGCATTGATTCGATATTTTACATCTAAAATGCAACGACAATATATATCATGCTTGGTTCCGTTGATGCTCACAGAGAGACGCGAGGATGTCCTCGGCAGCGCATCCTGCCACGAGAAGCAGGGGCCATCACCAGTGACCTTGAATGGCACGAATTAATTGGCATGTCATAACAGAAATCATTGCATCATAACAGAAATCATTGCAATAGGGAGAGTAATTCATCGGAAGTCTAGACATAGTACCAGTCGATATATCTTCTCCCTAGAAAGGTGACATATTTGGAGCCTCTCGCTTTGAAAAAGGGACAATACTGCGAGTGGATGCTGAACTAGGCATGGACATTGGGGGTAGCGTCTTGCGCAGGCGCACTTCGTACACGTTGTAATCAGAATCGAAGGGAAGGGATGTGCAAACGCCGACGCAGCAAAAGCACTGGCTGGTAACGCTATTCTAGCTGAAGAAGAAAAGCGTTTCCTGGCCCCCATTCAGCGAGCGGTATTCATAGCAAGCTTGGGGGGAGTCGATCGATTGCAGCTGTCGATCTCCAAGATGGTGGAGGGCCACAATATCCTCATGCCTGTTGATTGACGAAAGCATCGATAAATGGTTTTGAAAGGGGGCCAGGCGCTCCCCTCGAGAGAATCGCTGTCCTTCACCAAAAAGCACAAAGGGCTGCGTGGGATTGATGGAAGGAGCCGGAGTCGGCGCGCAAGTCGCATCTTTGCTGCGTTTTGAGTATCGCACTTTCACGATGGCGGGGTTGGCCAGCGGCGTGATGCACGAGGTGTCAGTCGCATTCACTAGATAAGCGAACACATCCACCGCCAGCGTCTCATGGGCACATTCGTGAGCCTTTACCTTGACGCGAAAGAGGTGTTTACCCCCCTTGCGTTTGGCGAAAGCGAGGCGCTGCCAGTAAAGAGCTGTCGCTCCATCCGCCTCCACAACAATTTGTGGCGGTGGATGGGGTTTGAGGACGGATGCATTGCTGTTCGCTCAACCAATATCCCGTCCGGCAGGTTCAACTGAAACTCCACGTTGTCCACGGGATCTTGACTCTTGAGTGTAGTTGTGATTTTAGCTTTTCCCTTCGCGGCCACGATCCCACGCCTAGGATTTGGCCTGACTTTATCCGTTAGAAAAAGCCGCGGACACTCTTGAGAGACCGAGATGAAGATGCTTCCAAAACCCAGGAGAGCGACGAGGGAAATGCAAATGACATCTTTAATTTTGGAATGCGTGGACTTGTGCTTGAATATGGGCGCATATAGATTGGTTTAGAAGGTCGGGACAGGTCGACCTGTAAGAAAATGCTAAAACATCAGTCCAATATACACAAATCAAATGTTATACAGCTATCTACAATGTCTCAAAGATTTTTTAGGTGTGGTAGATGACTCAACCATGTCAAGAATGTCTGTTTCCTTGATTCCGTTGGCGCCCACGGGACTCAGCAAAGTTCTCTTTTACGTGCCATGAAACAAAGGAGCTGAAGCTACGACCTCGTTGGCAGACCTCAACAGACAATGTGGCCAGCACGTGACAAGATTAAGTATCAGTAGTCCAGAAACATTTTTCCGCAAGGAAGACTCCCATTCTTCGAAGAATGGGCACGTGCCGTATGTTCGTGCCGGTTTGAAAGTGACAGCTTCGGCACATGAAAAAGAAGGGGATTCCATAACCATCTGGGTGCGTAAACGGGAATCCTCACTCAATTTATTTCAATTCTATTGGGAAACATGCGATAAATGAATGCGCTGGCAGTCCATTAGCATTATTGTACTAGAAAAGCCCCCGTCGCTACGAGAAAAGGCACGTGGCACGTGGTCGTTCCAAGAAAGAACGCCCATGGCTGTTTTAGTATACAGCTTGGGGATATGAAGATTAGCTTGCGTGGAAACAAGAATCCTTGTCTCAGTTATTGGAGTACCATTTGCATCCAAAGATAGCTTTTAGACTTTTCGATCTGACAAGACAGTACTAGCTCTGGCAACGATCTTAACTTAGGCCCCATGCATTGGGATCCTTGCACAGAATTTTCAAACGTTCGACGTGTCGTGAGAAACCACACGACCGTTAACGAGTTGGCCGTTTCAATACGTGGCTGGGGCTTGGTATCTACTTGCCTGCTCTGTGCGCGTACTGCTCGAATGGGTTAGGGTAGAGCATAATGCAATGAAAGCCGCCATGAATTGACGTTTGAGGAATACTGTATTCCTGTGAGCGGGTGCGAAGACTTCTTCATTTTCGGGCCTCATTCACTATTGAAAGAGCCCTCACCGGAGGTAAATAACGCTGGTATCAACTTATTCATGCCTATTACACCTTGGTAGTTCTCAAACATGATGGAAAAAAAACGACATCGAACTTCTACGGAGCTTGCTTGGGAGGATATCTGACTGTCAAGCAACCCATAGTCGCATACGCTGTCACATTGGTTCGATTCGGTGATCCCTGACGGAGGATTCTTTCCGTGGATTTTCCTTTACAGGGGTTCTTCTTGACGCGAATATAGAAATGACATGATTATGACGCTGAGGGAACAGGAGATCAGCGATCGATGGTAGAAAGAGCGGTTTAAGCCGGTTTACAGGATTATATCCGCTATGGGCTCTACGGTCTGTACTACGATGTGCTGATCGCCATCGTGTCATGTCATGGTTTGCGTCCAAATCATTAGTATCTCATATTACTGTACGACAACAGGACCGGCGTCGACGAGTGTCTTTGGTTGTCTTTGATTGTCTTTTGGTTATCTTAGTACGGGATTCTTTGTTGAATCGTTTGGTATGTATTCTCCCTGAGTGGTCGTACTAAAGAATTAATTGGGTATTGGCTTACCCGCGGCGTTTTGGTTTGTTTATTTGCATCGGGTTGTGGGCCCTATTCGACCTAACCTTTGAACAAAACAAATATCTGATTATTCAAGACACTGATCGACGTCCTATTTTTGGTGCAATTGGATTTGCAGAAATAGAGGACTTATTTACTGAATCTCTCTGGTGCAATTGTATTTGCAGAGAGTTATGACTGCTTTCAATTGGTAATTGGTTGGTAGATCAAACGACAAGAATCAATTGGCTCGGCAGGCTTTAAATTCGGCTGGCCGAGATAACAACCGTAAAGTAATGGGAGATCAAGATGACTATAGGATGGCGATCTTCAGTGGAAGATTGGAAGACGGAGACATCTGGAAAGGTGAGATTGAAAGCTACATTGGTGCTAAGGACCTAGAGATGGCAGATGTTCTCGTTGGATTTGCAAAAATGCCTACCTCGAGGGATGATTTATCTTCTTATAATGATAAGAATGCCAAGGGTTATTTCACCCTTGAGAAGTACGTCAAAGGTGCGGCAGCAAGCCTAACTGAGAAATTAAGACTGGATAAAGACGGAGCTAGCGCATTCCAGGCACTCAAGGGTAAATATGATTTAAAGGGAGAGACGCAAAAGGCGTTACTTATTTCCGAGTTAAACCAACTTAATTTCGATGAGAATGGCGATCCGGGAGAGACCTTTGAGGCAGCTGAGGAATTAGCTAGAACGATTAAGCATCGATTTGATATTGAAGTCGATGAGTCTATACTACTGACTCACTTGATTAATAAAATTCCATCGGTATATGGAATGGTAAAAGTGAGTTTAAAAAAGATTCTATGACGTATTCTAATTTGAAGTCCAAAATGATCAATCATTTTGTGACTAATATTGCTAATAAGGTCAAGGATGACCAATGCTTAGCGATAAGCTTCAATTGGTACTGGAATTGATGCAGTAAATACGGGCATAAGGAAATAGAATGCCTCGTAAAGAAAAATGGTGGAGGTCGTGTAGGACCTCCGAACAATGAAAAATTGGGCCGGTACGAGCGTGTACCTGGCAACCCCTACATTGGCCCTGGCAAAGGTGGGCACTGAATACATGTCCGTGATGCGTATAAACAAACCAAATGCCACAGGTAACCCAATACCTAATTAGTTCTTCTGTACGACTAATATCCTAACCCTAACCCTAACAGCTTGCACCTCACTCTCATCTTCCGTGTGATGATAGTCCTCATTGACGACTTCTGAGGCTGCAGCAAAGGCTAAATTACCTCCCATGGTTACTAATCCATCATCCAATCGATGATGTTCGCGAGCCTTTGTCCTGCTTCGCGTGCGCCCCATATTATTCATATTTTGAATAATATTATCCGTGTCTTTCCATCCTTTCGCCCCCACTTGCGACGGATCCTCCCTGACGTGATCGACATCACGATCATCGGGTATTTCATCTTGATGTAAATCATCTTCGATGCTACCATCATCGTCAGTAGGTCGTTGCTCATCCTGCTGATGAGCCCCCGCTGTCTCCATAGATTCTATATTGTCCTCTCCTCTATCCTCGTGAAATTCAATGTTATTAATTGGTTGTTTTTGCTTCACTGCTGGAAATGCTGCCTCATCAAATGTCACATGACCAGATTTGTTGTATTTTCCAATAGAAGGTATATAAACTCGATAACATTTAGGGTTGTTCCCTATGTCATCGTAGCCAATCATGATTCCTTCCAAAGCACGATCATCAAATTTTCCTCTCGCAGTAGATGTATCATGGACGAATGATTTGCATCCAAAAACTCTAAAATACTTCATATTCGCGTGTTTTCCAAACATCTTGTAGTAGGGCGTTTCCCCTGGCCCCAATGCGGAATTCCTGGTTCGGTTTAAAATATAGGCAGCAGTGTTCAAGGCTTCTGCCCAAAAACGTTTTCCTAATCCGGCTGGTATACGAAGACTCCGAACCATATTCGATAGTATGTGCCATGACTTCTCGGCAACTCCATTATCCTGAGGACCATGTGGCAACGTGTTCTATTGCTCAATGAGCCGTTACCTTTTTCAAAATGCGTTTACTCACAGTTGGACTCGGTTTTTTGGAATGAACTCCCGTTGCTGCACTTCTTAGACTACATCGACATGCGACCAATAAGCTATATCACGCTCTAAGGTACGGAATTAGCTCTGCTGCCATGTCTTTCTAAGTGCGACGAGTATTGCACATCCGGACAAGAGATTTCTGGCCGAGCTATTGGCGGGTATGCCATACCTCACGTTGCTGTCCTTAGCCTACTGTCGGTTTACGTAAGCCGTTTTGCATGGTGGCGGGATGTAATATTGAAGTCTCATACATATAGTGTATGGATTATTTGGATTATACAATTTACAGTCTATCATTGCCAGTATCTTGGGCCATTTTCATGGAATTGGCAGTCCTCTTCTCCCTCGCCAAATGTAAGAAGGCACTTAATTTTTACTCGGAGGACAAATAAAGATAAGGCAACACAGGAATTTGACTGCCTCCTTTTCCATATATCGTTTCCCGCGCCCCCTATTCGAAAACACCCTTCCACGCTATCAGGCTGGCCAGCAACATGAGGAATTTTGGGGAAAGGAACCGCTTATGGATTGTTCCCATTGTTGTGCTGGTGGTTTTACATGTCATGAGTGTGAACCACGGGGCCCGACCGCATTTCTCAGTCAAGGCCCTCTTCTCACACAACAATTTTCCGTTCGACGACGAAATTCAAGCGGCGAGGGGCATGGCGGAAGTAAAAGGAGCACACGGGGGACAAGTATTCATGGCGGCTGCTAAGAGAAGGACCTACCATGGTCCTCGCCCCTTTAGCAGCAACGGTTCAACCTCAGCTATTTCATATAAGCTATATCCTCGTAGTTCAGAGGAGCTTATGTGCAAGAAATGGGCCGTGGTGACGACGATGTTTGAGCCTACTGTACTTGTGAAGCAACTTGCAGGGATGAAAAATTGGTGTGTGGTGGTTGTCGGGGATAAAAAGGTGAGGAAGTATGAAACAATTTTTCGGCCACCGTTTTTGTCCTTGGTCGCCACCTTAACTATGACAAGTATGATGAGATTATCATGACAACTATTTATCATTGCATTACTGCACAGTCCCCACCCACTTATGATATCCCAAGTGACAACCTAGTATTTTTGAGTCCAGAAGAGCAAGGTAAGGTTATGCGACACCAGCGGGATAGTATTAAAAACGCACACTCACGTCGCATCTCTATCACTGGTTGTCATCATTCGCCGTGCTTGCACCTGTCACAGAAGCATTGCCGTACCACATCATCCCTCTCCTAAGATGGAACCACTTCGGTCGTAAAAACATTGGCTTTCTTTATGCCATGCACCACGGCGCCGAAATGATCTATGACACGGACGACGACAACATCCTCAAAGTTGATAGCGAAGGCAATCCTTTCATACCTGATTTCAGCCTGGGCGAGCTTGCTACGTCGAAGGATGTTGTGCGACCTGGTCAGTCCCACGTCTATAATCCCTACCCGAGTTTTGATAGCGTGAACGTGAAGGATGGGAGCCCTGCTTTCGTGTGGCCGCGTGGTTTTCCTGTGGATCTCATCACTGATGCAAGCACCTGGAACGTCAGTCGCGGGGTGGAGGAAGGGACCCACGAAGGAGGAGTAATTACCATCGTGCAGAGCCTGGCCGATCACGATCCTGATGTTGACGCCTTATACCGTCTGACGAGTCACCTCCCCTTGAGTTTCCGCTCGGGAGGAAGGGCCAGATTCGAGGTCATTCCCCCGGGTGTTATGACCCCTTTCAATGCCCAGGCAACGGTCTTCGGCAAGGCCGCTTTCTGGGGTATGCTCCTTCCCATCACCGTGCATGGGAGAGTGTCGGACATTTGGCGCTCGTACATTACCGGGAGGATCATGTGGGAAGCAGGGCAACGGGTGGCGTTTGCTTCACCGTTTGTCACGCAGGTGAGAGATGAATGGAGGCCAGATCCAGGGAGAAGAGGGCTCCTCCGGCCCCTATGTCCCCCCGAAAAAGCAATGGACGAGGCAGGGCCTCTTTTTCAAAATCAGAAACTTTCGAGGCAAAGCTTGACTAACCCCCCCCCCCCCCCCACGAGCGTTGGCCCTCCCAGTCCTATAACCCTAACCAATCAGCCTCTCATACTCTATCCTGTGCTATCCCACTGCAGTGTCGTAACCCCCACAGCTACCTGGCTGACTTCGACGCCGAGAGCGATCTCTATGAACGGGCGGGCGCCCTCGTGTCATGGCTACTTAAATGGCGCCCAGTCTCCCCCTACCTGGAAGGCATGATAGAGGAGATGGCGGTAGCCATGTACGAGATGGATTTCTTGCACGACCCTCTGGACGTGGACCTGGCAATCGCCTGGATCGAGGACCTTCGAGGCATAGGAGTCGCTATGCCCAACACACTATCTCAGTCCGATAGAGGCTATCTTAGTCTCTATGCCAATAGAACGGACGGGCCTTTAAAGATTATCAAGAGCGATAGAACCTGCGAGCAAGCCAGCGTAACTGAATCTTCTCTCTGGGCGCTCCCTACCTCACCAACCCCCAAAGCAAGGAAACCCGTTGCCCTCATGGTCATGACAAAAGATGACATGAACCTCCTCTCGCGCTTCCTCGCATACCACGGCGATGTCTTTGGCTTTGAGAACATTTACGTCTTCGACGGCAGCATCGGTCCACAAAAGGCGTACCTAGACTCCATTGCAGCGTTGTACCCTATCCACGTCAAGCACAGCCTGGTGGACCTGAATGGAATCACCCAAGAGCTAGCACAATGGATCGACGAAATCAAAGATGGATATGAATGGATTTTCAAGGTGGATACGGACGAGTTCTTGGTTGGCAAAGGCGGCGGAGACGATGGGCCAGCATTGACAAATCCAGCACTTCTGCTCCCGGCGTCCAATGCATGGAACGCCACCTTAAGAGTGGATCATATATACATTGCCGCCCCCGTGACAAGCGGATCACCGACAGAGAGTGAGCGTTCCTCGAGCGTGCAGGCAAAAAAGTTCAAGCAGTTCTACAGCGGGGAGAAATTTCAACCTAACTACTTCACTCTTGGAAGCCACGCAGGGGGTCTATCACCAGTAGCGCCAGGTATTGCCTTTGTGCATTACCATAGTCGTAGCTTTGAGGATAATGTGCGAGTGGCTACACAGACGCTTTTGGGACATGGCTATGTGAAGGCCACGGATAGCAAGGAGGAAATGATCGAAAAGCTCAAGAAACTGGACGAGCGGCCCTCGTGCCGTCGAAATTCTTGCCATAAGATCCCGATTGTGCTTGATGCCCTCACGAAGTACGAGGAGACGCAGCAAAATTTTTATGAGAACTCCAAGGCATGGCCGACGAACCTGGTGGGGTTTCGGGAGCATCTGCGTAAGATATTTGCAAAGTACCCATCCATAGTGATTGATTGATCACGAGTCCGAGGCAAAAGAAGGGTGTTATGCATACATTGGTATTAAAAATTGGTATTAAAAAAGCAAAAAAGATATGATAGATGCCCTTATAAAGAACGAGGAGAAGGAAGGAGGGCTTCATGACTTTCATTTCGAAGCATCTGCCTAATATATTTGTAAGATTCTTGTCCAGACTGATAAGATGATTACAAGCCCCAGGCAGCATCGGTGTTCTAAATGGATACTTAACAATGTAAAAGATAAAGAATATGCAATACCCACAAAAAGCAAAATTATTCCTACACACTTAATAGATATATACAGCCCGTGAGCGATCTCCTCGAGAGTTCTTTGCCCCATGTCCAGCACTACTCCAGAGGCTGAAATTGATATCATTATCATCACGTAGTTTCTTGAACAACCATAGAAGTCTTCTTGTTGAAGTCACGGGCAGGCAGCGTTCTCAAGCGCTCAAGTCGAGTTCCAAGGCCTGATCCCGTACACAACCCATTTCTACCTTGCTGAGCGAGCTTCAAGGTCTTAGCCGTCAGCTTCTCTCTAGCATGGCAACCAGAGACACAGGATAGTCAAACCCGCGACACACAGCACAATTATCTGCTCATAGATTTAAAAGACCCGCCGACAATAGTCCCAATATGAACACAAAGTTGGAAAAAGATAGTGCACGCTTCCAGTACCTACTTCCTAATTTGATTGAAGGGCCATAAATCCAAGAAAAATGCACAGCCGGATCAAGAATGTATCGGACTGAAGCTTTCGCGTCGACCAAAATCTGTACAGGTTACTTCTTTTAGACATCCTCTCATTGACCTACACGCAAATTCACGTATCGCGTATCGCCACCATCTGGCCACCTATACCCTCCTGCATGGATCAAAGCCTGACGTCGCATTTGACCCTTTTTAAAACCGCAGGGGATAATTAACTGACCGAGATTCCTCCACCAGAGCGCTAAGTGCACTGTTTTTTCTCCAGACTTTACGAAATAATCATACCTCTGATCTCCTATTGCATCTCCTTCCTTCCTCGACAACATCGGGCCTCATCCGCTGACGCCAGACTCCTCCAACCTGCAACTCCACAC
>NW_005803032.1:0-10379 GCF_000240725.1 Microchloropsis gaditana
GATTATATATAAGAACCCTATCTAGGCTGTTGGGGTATATATCAACAGCCTAAACACTCCAATAAATGGGCTGTTCAGATATGCCTTAACTCAAAGGGGCTTCTCCCTTGAAGCCCATGACAAGCCAATAAATATGGGGAAGTGCGGGCAAGGGTCAGTGCGGCGGCTACAGGGCCTTAAGGCCCGAAGCTCGGGAGACCGCACCCTTTCCCGCGCGTGGGGCAGAGCCTAGACAAAGCAAAAATAGCCAACAGGGAAGCTCGCTAGTAAAGGGGGAGCAACCGGTCAACACTCTAGCGGCACCAGGGGCCCAACTAACGATGAGAAAGTTACAGATACATTGTCTGAAATTTGAATGGCACGCACTTTTTTCCAGAAGAGAAACTCATCATCATTTCGGACAATTCGAAAACTGATCAAACCAAAAAGTAAAGATCCAAATAGACCGCAAGAGACAGCTACCAGAACTAAAAAATCTGCACTGTCCATGTTACCCCCCCAACAACCAAATTAGGGGTCCGTTCTAACGCCTTCAGCCTTGAGACTCATTTGAAATCTGATGTAACATCAGCAGTATGAAACAGACAATTTTTAGATGCCGAGTTTGCTGGCCGCAGCGGCCTGTTTACGGCTCTGATTGTGCGAGTAAATGAAAGAGGCTCTGCTCCCCGAGCTTCTTCCAAAGCGCTTAAGTGAGGATGACGTTACAACGATCTTTGAGAAGATCGGCGGAAAACGCGCGTACGAAAACGATAGCCAGCAACCCAACAAGAATGCTGATTTTGTACTTGGAGGCGCGGTTGTTGAACTCAAAACCCTTGAGGGCGATGGACTAGAGAATACGCGCCGTCAAGAAAAGGCGGCTAAGCTCTTTAGAGGTGTTTTCCCAGATCGACCGACAATCGTTCTTTTCCGTGAGTTCTTGAGCAAGGCTGACCAGAGCCGATTTGAGAATATTCTCGCTGATAGCCTCAGAGCTCACGTGAAAAAGGCCGCAAAACAACTTAAGCGGACGAAGCTGGACTACCCAAGCGCCGAGCTCTCAGTCCTTATGGTCGTGAACAACGGGTACAATACGATTGGGCATGACGAACTCGCACAGCTTGTTCTGAAGCGTGCACGAAATGACACAAGCACTATTGATGCTGTGATTGTTGCGGGAATGTACGTGCACACTGATGGTTTCGATTCCCACGTCTTGTGTCCGATAGAGCTTTTTTCTGTCGACGAGCCTGTCGGCATGCCAGAGTTCGAACTTCTTAGAGATTCATGGAATGCGTTTTCAGAGCAGCTAATGACAGGGCTCATGCTGGGTCATGATCATGCAATTGGCGACAAAAAGCCGATCACGGACACGGTATTTGAGCTTGATGGCATACGCTACGTGCGTCCAGCCCCCACGTTAGGCGAGCCGAGCCAATTCTATATACGTGGACGGCCTCGATTAAACACCATCAAAGATAAGTGCCTTCCAACCGTCGCAACGAGCTTTCCAAGATTATCAGAAGAGCAATGGGAAGAAATTCACGCTGAGCTTCGAGATTGGTGGGCGCTTGGTGAAACGCTCAAAGAGTTCCTGGAGATCAAAGCCCGCGCTGCATCGAAGGCAACCGATACCCATCCCTTAGTGCCCATAGATATCAATGTGCAGGATTGGCGGGATTGGTGCGAAAGCAATGGTCCCTCGTTCGAAGCTAAGAGCCTTTTTGTATTTACGAACGAGGTGTTCTGCGAGCGTTTGCGTGCTCTCCTGCATGCTGCAAAGCGGCTGGATTCACTTAGCCTAATCCCATCGAGCTATGTGCTGGCTGAAACGGAGATTATTGGTCAAGACGCGGAAAATGACGTGTCCCATATCGCATTTGTCCGAGAGCGAATGGATGGCTCACCTGCGTTCAGAAATTCCGTGATCGAAAATCGAAGAATACCGCACGAGCATGCCTTGGCGCTTGCAGGTGCTTACGCCCTGCGAGACGGTATTGAGACACTGGTTTGGACGAAAGATGTGCGCTTCGGCTGGGTTTAGTCCGTTCCCATTCTTTCCACGGTCAGCCATACATCGTGCCCGAACTCCCGTAGGTAAGATTTGTGGTATCTACCGTAAAAGGCTTCAAGAGCACTTTCATACTGAACCATGATTAGGACTGCATCGCTGTTCTGTGATCGAACGACTGCACGTTCGGACATGGGGCGGTGTCGGAGGGGGTGGGCCATTCTCCGCCTCTGACGAGGGATCAATCGGCGGGGCGATTGCCATGGGGTTCTTAGGGGTCGCTTAGCCTTGATGCAGGATCAGTTTCCCGTCGACCAGTTCAAATATGCGATCCGCTCCGACTATGGCTTGCGGGCGGTGAGCAATGATTATTTGCGAGATGGGAAGCTGGCCCAGGGCCTCTACAATGAGTTTTTCACTGTTCAGATCGAGGTTGGCTGTGCCTTCATCGAGCATCAAGATCGCAGGATCGTTATAGAGCGCGCGAGCTAGAAGAACACGCTGCGATTGCCCGCCTGAGAGCGCGGAGCCCATATCACCGACAAGGCTTTGATATCCCATCGGCATCGCCATGATTTCGTCATGTATACAAGCGGCTCTGGCACAGGCTTCGACCTTGGCCATGTCGATACTGGTGTCGAAGAAGCTGATATTCTCTGCCAGGGAGCCTGAGAGGAGTCGATCATCCTGCATGACCACACCAATCTGAGAGCGGATCGCGCGCCTACCCCAGTTTTCGATGGAACGTCCGTCGTAGAGCACCCGGCCCTCCTCGGGTGTATAAAGCCCCAGCAAGACTTTCATAAGGGTGGACTTGCCACCTCCAGAGCGCCCCACCAAGGCGATACGCTCGCCGGGCTGAACCGTGAGGGTTAGATCATCGAGGACCCACGGTTCGTTGTCTCCATAACGATAACGCACATTCTGGACCTCCAGACCGCCAGCAATTTTCTGCGGCAAGCGCGCCACCTTTTTCTCTTCTTCCTCAGGTTCCGTTCGGGCGATGTCAGCCAGGCGTTCCAAATGCAGCCCCGCCAATCGCCACTGGAAGAAGACGTTGACCAAACCTGTGGCTGCTCCGCTGAAGGACCCGCGATAAGCCTGAAAGGCAAACAGCATTCCGAGGGTCATCTCGCCTGCGATGACGTTTCGCGCACCCAGATACAGGACCGCCAAATTCCCGATTGTGGAAATCAATCCAAATCCAACGCCGGACCATATCCCGAACCGAGCCAACCGAATTCCAACATTCATGTTGTCGGCGAACAGGTTTTGCCAACGGGCGTGACGTTCCTCTTCGCGGCCAAAAAGCTTGACCGGACGCACAGAGCGGAGTGTTTCCAGGAAATGGCTTTGCAAGTCGGCGGATGTCTGTATCTGCTCCTCATTCAGACGCCGCGTATAGGGAAAGCTCGCAAACCGCCCGGCAAAATGAATGACGAGTAGAACCAGGACAACAAGCGTGAGCGTGGGGGCGTAGAAAAACATAAATACTAACGTGCCAATGGCCATAATCCCATCGAGCACAGCACCGATGACGCTGGAGGTTATGAGGCTTTGAATGGGCCCAAGCGAGCCAAACCGGGTGGTAATGTCTCCGATATGCCGCTTTTCAAAGAACTCCATGGGCAGGCGAATGAGATGCCGCAGCAGATTGGCGCGCATCTGGAAGGTCATGAGGTTGCCCAGATACATGCCGATAAAGCTGCGCAGTACGCCGATAAAGGTTTGCACGAGTGACAGGATGAAAAACCCGATAATCACCGTGTTCAACAAGGACAGGTCCTGTTTGGTAATCGCGTCGTCGACCACGATCTGATTGACCAGGGGGGACACAAGCGCAAAGCACTGTAACACCAGTGACAGGATGAAGAGCTGCCACAAGCTGCCAGACAAGCCGCGAATGCGTCTCCAAAAATCAGATAATTTCAGCTGGGCGACGTCTGATTTCGGTTCAAAGAGCGGTGTCGGAGTCAGCTCCAGCGCGACGCCGGTAAAATGGTCTGATGCCGCCGCATAGGTGAGTTCCCTTCGTCCCTTTGCGGGATCATGGGTGACCAGCTTTCCTGATTTTGCCGATGCGAGAACAACAAAATGATTCAAGTCCCAGTGCAGGATCGCTGGGGTTTTAACCTGGTCCAGCTCTTCAAGTTCACACCGAAGGGGCCGTGTCGAAAGACCCATGGCATCGGAGACATGCATTATATCCTGAAGGGTCATCCCTTTTAACGACAGCGTAAACTGAGCGCGCATTTCGTTTAGCGTCATGCGCCTGCCGTGCTTGGTTGCGATCATCGCCAGACAGGCGAGTCCACACTCCGACGCCTCTGACTGAAGAAGCGCAGGCATTCGCCCTCGATGGAAAAGATCGTCGATCAAGCTTATGACCTACTTCGATTTACCCTCTCCCACACCAAAGCAGACTAAGCATATAAATTACATAGGGTATGTCACATTCGATTTGCGTCACTTGGCCACAGACCTGCGCCTCAACGCGGCGGATTTTCTTGTATAGCAAGGGCCATCAGGACCCCGGGGAAGCGCCCATCAACACAACCTTATTGCGATCATTGAAATCTTAAGGGTTGCCAGATTGGTTTCAAAAATTACCGTAGCTTGAGTGAGGTTTAAGGTCCGCGCACAAACAGGAGATACAGATGAGGCCCCTAACGACCGACGAAATCAGCCGCGTCAGTGGTGGACTTCATTTTACGGGGACACACGCTCGACCCGTTAACGCCGAACCTGAACCCAGCCTCTTATTTGACCCTGGAGTGGACGGAACAGGTTTCTTGTCCGCTTGCACCCCCGAGATGACGGAAGATGCTGCCACTTCATTGGGCTTGGTAGAGCAGATGGAGGCGACCCCTTGGCCATCCAGTCCTGAAACACGTGAGCCGGAGGGCCTAGCGCCACCTCCGGCTCCTACACGAACGTCTGATCAGAAAACGTTTTTCCGACACTTCTGATCAGGTGCCACCGGGTCATCAAATGACCCAATCATCAACACGCAACCCTAGGAGTATAGTATGCGTGAGTTAGTTGCAGAAGAAATAAAACTGGTTTCCGGTGGGTGGGATAATACTCATGACCCGCTAAATCCAGGTTGGCCAAATGATATGCAGGATGGATATCCAGACTATACGCTGAGCTCTGATCCTGAGGGGCCGGATCCCTCAATCCCAGGGCCAGGGGATGGCTCTGGCACCGCTGGTGAACAGTTGCAGTGGGTGCTCTCAAACCCGATTGTGGCTGTCGAAGAGTTTCTTACCGAGTTTGCCCAAGCGGCTGCCAATGACGCTGATCAAGCTAACTCAGACCAAGCTCAAGAATGGTTGGATGGGAACCCGATGGCCGGGTCTCTTCTTGGTCCATAGAAGAAAGCAGCACATGGCCACCTCTGGTGACCATGTGCACTCTTGTTATGAAACACCTCCAAATAATTGCTCTCATAGCTCTAGCAACGGTATTGACCCGCTTATTAGTACCGATGCTCATAGTCAGTATTGAATATGGGGAATTGATTCAAATATCTTCTATTTTTTTGGATTATAATAGCAGAATTGAAAGAAGCGCACTTGAAATAGGAATCAAGATATTTTTGAGTATGATATTTGCACCGGTTTTTGAAACAATAATTTTGATCTTTATATGCATATTTTTTCAAAATTATTTTGGAAAATATTATATTGTTTACAGTGTTTTGGGTGTATCTATATTGGCATTTTTGACTCATGGAGTTTCTATATATGCTGCTCCGGCGACACTATTTTTCGCCTCCTTTGCATTGATCATTTTCTACATAAGAATGGTGCTAAATTATCGGTGGGCCTTTTTTTACGGGTGGGCAGCACACTTAGCAGCCAACTTATTTGCCTTCATGTTTTGGCTCTAGCGCGATTCTTACGCTTAGAACGGGTTGCCGCCATGCACTTTTTCCGCCCAGAAGCCGTCGAAGCCAAGTCCCGAACGGGGATGGGCGACGTCATAATCACACAGCCGCGCATATTTTGGCTAATGACCACTGGCGCACTTGGGATCGCGCTTGCCGGCATTGCCTTTGCAATACTTGGTGAGTTCACGCGCAAAGAGACTGTGACAGGCTTTCTAGCGCCCAGAGAGGGGGGGGCCGCTGTCTATGCCCCACGGGGTGGCATCATACACCAGGTTGCGATTTCTCAGGGCGATGAGGTTGAGGCAGGGCAGCTGCTCGTTCTTCTTCAAACCGGCCAAAGTAATGATCTGGGGCAGGATGAGATCGCTGTGCAGATCGGCCAGGTCGATACGCGCCTGACCGAGGCACGCCTGCAATTGGAGCTGGCAGAACAGCAATACGTGGCCGAATTCACTCGGCTTGAAGATCGATTATCTGGTCTACGGGTTGAACTTTCGCAAATTCGCACTCGCCACGCATTGGCTCAAGAAAGTGCTGTGATCGCGCGTACACAATGGGAGCGGTGGCAAAGCCTTGCTGAGCGCGGGCTCGCGCCTATCGGTGAAGTCGATAGGCGGCGACAGAGCTATCTTTCTGCTGAAACGGCCATCGCAGATAGCACGCGCCAGATCACAGAGCGCGAGGGGCAAATTCGCGAAACCCGACACGCACTGGATCTGATCCCCACCCAGTCTGAAATCGCCGTGTCTCGCGCACGCTCTGATATTGCAGCGCTGGAGCAGTCACGCTCGGAGCTTGTACGCGCGGGTGGCTATGCGCTGACCGCACCGATATCTGGCACGGTGAGTTTCGTTGAAGCCTCACCGGGCGTTTCGGCGAACCCCAGCCAGCCGCTTGTTGCGATCATCCCCAACGATCAAACGCTCTATGCGCACTTGCTCCTGCCCACCCGCGCCGCTGGGTTTGTGGCTGAGGGTCAGGTCGTGAACATGCGTATTGATGCCTTCCCATATCAACGATTTGGGTCTATCCCCGGCGAGATCAGGAGTGTTTCATCGACTACGCTCCTGCCTGGTGAGATCGCTGCGCCCATCCCGTTCCAGGAACCGGTTTATCGGCTCACGATCGATATGGATACGCAGTCGATGTCCGCTTATGGGGAAGTTTACCCTTTAAATCCAGGCATGACCCTTCAAGCCGATATCACCATCGACAATCGGCCCGTGTGGCGCTGGGTAATCGATCCAGTCCTTGCCGCTCGGGGTTAGCGTTATCACGGGCTATATTGGCGCTTTTGAAGCATTAAAGGGGCAAGGTGGAAAATAGCTGCGTCCAATGAATGGGCCGGTCGCCAGCAATAGGTTTTAGGTGGTCGCGTGTCTGATCGCCATCCAATCCGCACAGGGTTGATCTTCATGAAATGATCCCACTGAGGCGTCCACAGACAGTGTCTCCATGACATGGCCATGGGGGCATCGGGGGAGCTTGGAGGCTCCTCTGATCTGTGATCGAACGGCTGCACGTTCGGACATGGGGAGGTGTCGGAGGGGAGAGGTCATTCTCCACCTTCTGACGAGGGATCAATCACCGATATGATTGAATGGTGCTGGATGGTTCAATGCCTTTCCAGGACCACAGCGGGAGTATCCAACAGGGGGCGCAGTCCTGACCAAGCCTGCGCGGGTCAGACAGGCGAAAGAACCCCCTTTGGCAAGGTGTGCGTGGTAGTACAACGCACACCTTGCGCGTCACAAACCATCCCATCACAGCGTCATTACCCTGATTTGTAGTTCAAGGTGCCTCATAGGCGAATACGCGCTTAGCTTGCACACCCTGAAGCTGCTTATCGGGTGGGCAGGATGTCCAAAACTTGGGACGAGAAGTACGCGCGCAACAAGGATAAGGCGAAGGATGCTTTCGGAGAGGCCGCGCCAAAGCGCGAGCCGGACTTCTCCGAAGTGATGAAGCGGGCCCTGGACGACATGAAGGACCGCAGGCAAGGCCCTGAAGATCGCCGCCAGGAAGATGCGCATGCCGTGGC
Organism: Microchloropsis gaditana; assembly: GCF_000240725.1. Lineage (NCBI taxonomy): Eukaryota > Eustigmatophyceae > Eustigmatales > Monodopsidaceae > Microchloropsis > Microchloropsis gaditana. The sequence goes on from NW_005803032.1 coordinate 7,930, forward strand.
GCAAGATGCTGAACGAAGCACGCCACAAAAGCCACCGGAGCATAAGGCGATGGAGGTCCTGACCGGCCAATCCAGGAAAGAGCCCAGCGCGAAGGATCGCGGCAAGGCAGAGCACGCCCCGGATAAGAAGCGCCCGGCCCCACCGCCTCCACAGCTCAATATGGGCGGGATGCGGATCAGCCCCATGCGGGCTCCGCAACAAAGCCAACCTGCGCCGGATAAAGCGCCGGGGAAGGGTGTTGAGAAAACACCTGAGAAACAGCAGGAAAAAGAACAAGCCCGCGAACGCATGCGGGCACTCCTTAAACAGCAACGCGAATACTCCAGAGAGCGCAGCGTCGGTCGGGAGTAGCGGGCGATGGAGGCGATCTGGTTATGGCTGCGCGCGCGTTGGGACCAACTTACGCAAGTCCTGCGCTCCCAAAGCGCTAAGCTGCGGGATGGTCTTACCGCCCGCCAAGACGCGCAAAAGCAAGAGCAAGGCGATGAAGCTGCCACTCCGAGACAGCCAAGCTGGTTGAAGCGCGCGCTCAAATGGCTTGGCATCGCCGCGCTCGTGCTGGTTAGCCTCATCGTGCTGATCACGCTGCTGGTCCTGCTCTTCGGGGGTGAAGAAGAGCCTGCGCGCCAATCGACCAATCATTGGGGCATGCCGACTAGCGGTATGGAGGGCATGGTCGGCAATCCGATGCGTGGGCTGACTATTATGAGCCTGATCGCTGGCTTTGCGCTTGGCGGGGTGGCGTTCTCCTCCTCGCTTTCTGGCGATGGTTCCTGGAGAAATATGGCTGGGCGATCCTGCTCGGCGTTTGTGTTTTGCTCCTGCTGATCGGAGAGACAACGGGCTCGGCTGCAACCAGCTCGCTCACCTCCGGGCTTGGATTCCTGATCGGCATCTTTGCGGGTGCGGCGCTTGCTGGGCGGTTGTTTGTGACAATTACGCCTGCCACCGAGATTCCCAATCTGTTCGGCTCGTCGCGATGGGCAACACTCGCCGATCTGGAGAGCTGGAGGTTGCTTGGGCGCATGGAGGATGGGGACGGGCTCTTCCTCGGTGAGGATCAGGAAGCTGGGACACCCATCATCTATCGCGGCGACATGCACGCCCTGACGGTCGCCCCAACGCGTACGGGTAAGGGGGCGACCGCGATCATCCCGAACCTGCTGCGCTCCAAGGGCTCGATATTGGTTATTGATCCCAAGGGCGAGAATGCACGGCGCACGGCCATTAAGCGCGCAGAGATGGGGCAGAGCATCCACATCGTGGATCCCTGGGCCATCGCCGGGGACCCTGACCGGTTCGGTCCCGGCGCACCGGACGCGTATCTGGCTAGCTTCAATCCACTGGATGCGCTGAGTGCTGATGATCCTGATCTAGGGTCGGACGTGATGCTGCTGGCTGATGCGCTCGTGGTGATGCGCAATAAGGACCCGTTCTGGCCGCAAGAGGCCAAAGCCCTCATTGCCGGTGTGATCCTCTATGTGGTGACCGAGCCTAAGGAAGCTAAACATCGCCATCTGGGCCGGGTGCGGGATATCCTCTGCCTCCCGCCTGCAGCTGACCTTGATGCAGAGTCTTTGGACGGGACCATGGACGGTATCCTGCTTGATATGGCGGCTTCCGATCACATGCTGGTCAAACAAGCGGCGCATCGATATGCCCAGAAGGAAGAACGCGAACGCTCCAGCGTGCTCTCCACCGCGCAATCCAATACCCACTTCCTCGATAGCCCCAAGATCAGGACGAGCCTGACTAGCTCCTCGTTCCGCTTCCGCGATCTCAAGACAGGCGATACCCCAAGCTCGATCTATCTGGTGCTGCCGCTGGATCGGCTGCCGACCTTCAATCGCTGGCTCCGGCTGCTCATCACAAGCGCCATGATCGACCTGACCCGGACCCCTGCACAGGTGGATGCGAAGCCGGTGCGCGTGATCCTCGATGAGTTTGCAGCACTAGAGAAGCTCTCCCTGATTGAAACAGCATTCGGGACCATGGCCGGGCTTGGCGTCCAGCTCTGGGTGGTCACCCAAGACCTGACCCAGCTGATGCGGCTGTAAGGCGAGAAAGGCTGGCAGACCTTCGTTAGCAATGCCGGTGTGTTCCAGTATTTTGGAAGCCGGGATTATGAGACCGCCAAATATGCCGAGCAGCTCACCGGTATGGCCACGATGCGCAAGCGCAATGTGAGTTTCGGGACCAGTACGAGCCAACAAAAGGGCTGGAAGAACAGCTCGTCCACAACCGGGCAATCGGAAACCATCAGCTATGATGACGTGCAACGCCCGCTTGCCTATGCGGACCAGCTCATGACCTTGCACCGCGATCTACAGCTCATATTCGTTGAAAACCGCTACCCCATAATCGCCAAAAAACACTGGTGGTTTAAGGCAGCAAGCTAGGAATTATAGGCGGCTCAAAGTTTGAGGCCATGTGCATCTACGATGCGTGC
>NW_005803031.1:0-10356 GCF_000240725.1 Microchloropsis gaditana
AGAGGAAGAAGGACGGTAGACAAGGCACAAAAAAACGTGTACAGGGGTCGGTCGCGGCATGCGTCCAATGGGAGGAGGGGCCCGGGACGGTCGGAGGGGAAGGCAAGTAAGAAGAAAGGAGAGGGGGAGAAGACAGCCGAAGGGCGGGCCACGCACCCGATGTTTCAGAACGTTGGTGGGCTAGGTGACATGCTACCGAAATACTCAAATATCAGAAAACGTCGATCAGGTCCATCGACAGGGTCGCATTATGTAGTTGTTACTTCACATCCACCGTGCTTGCCTTCTTTGACAGCATCCCCAGTGACTGCACCTCCCTTCTCTCCCTCGGTCTTGTCGGACCTCCCAATGACCCTCCAAAAAGTGCCTTACTGGCCTTCCTCAGGAGGACGCCGTACTAGTCGACTCTCACCATCCTACGGACACTGCGGCAATCGCCACGATCCAATCGTCATTCCGGTCGCCCATGGCCGGCAAGGCGATGCCACTCGACGCACGCATTCCCCCGCTTTGGATCTCTACGGGTAAGAGCTGACCGTATGGAAATGCTTTTTTGATGGCTTCTGTGTCGATGTTTGACGCATCCACTGGCACGGCTATCTGCACACGCACCTACAGGTTAAAACAAGAGCTTAACACATTGATAGCAAGTTTTCCGCCAAATCGACTCGGACCGGAACAACAAAGGGGATTAAGTGTTTGTCCTCACATAATGGAGAGGTATCAAACATTACCGTAGGATAGGATCGTTGTCTAGGTGACCCTGTCCCACTTACTTTCATGGCATCGTACCCTCCTGGGACGATCTGGTTTATCGACGGAAGCGAATTCCACTCGATCGCGTTGCGACAGGCCTTGACGGCCGCTTTGGTGGCGTCTTGCCCATGTTGATCGCACCCAAAGCCCATCTGATAATAACGGATGAGAACTGTGAGGTAAAAAATTATGGTACAAAAATCAGTCCTTGCATAAAACATACTCTTGTTTACCTGCACGAAGAGCAATTGCTGCATGCCCTCGACACTAGATACCGTGACATCGGATGTGGAGGCTTTGGAAGATGCCATAATCGTAAATGATCTTGTCACAGGGAGATGCGAATTTCTTGTAGCATGTAATGTCGATCGAAAAAAGGCGTGAGGACAGAGGAGGATTGCCAAAAAGCTTACTATGTAAAGCGTTGTGGAGCCCTTTGCTAGCATCGGCGCCAACGGCCAGCTTTTATCTGTGACAACGAAGCATTCATGTTAGGAAATGGTTTTGTAAACGTGTGCAGAGAGGCTGCGTCCAAGGGGGTGGGGAGGTACAAGTAGCAATTCGACGAAGGAGTGACGCCATCCATTTGAATGGCACGTCCGTAGGGAGACACGACGCCACTAAAATACGTTTCGTAGAAAGACAATGGGAATTAATGGTTACGTATGTAAAGAAAAGAGAAAAGGCGAGTAGCTGTGTCGAGATTCTCGTGAGGGCTTGTAGACGAGGAAAAATGAGTAGCAAAAATCGGGAAGAAAAAGGATAAGAACAGGATGGATGGATGGACATTGAGAAATAATGGACTGAAAAAAGTTTTGCGGCCAACACGTCGATGTTAAAATAAATTCAAATGAAAGGATTAAAAATACGGAAAGAAAACGAAAATTTGGCTTGTGAATACAGAGATCAACCAAACGAAAAAAGGTTTTTGTGAAGAGTGAATACTTGAAAAGCACGACATCAATGTGGAGAAACTTGAATTTAATGCAACCAAGTCACAATTCCCAGTACTTGCTCACAAATGTGCTTAGTTTTTGATGTTATTGTGTAAACTCTTGCTCGTCGATGGCGGCCCTTACCTCGTATTTCTCCAAGTCATCTATACTTCATCCCTGTACCTCTTCCGATGAATGTATTGCCTCCAGTACCATTGCTATCGAGGCTACTATGAGCAAAAGATATAGAATCTTTGCGCATATAGATTTCTTAAACCCTATCCCAAAGAAAGATTAAGCGACGATGGGAAGCCGCTAAATGCGAGGAATGACGGAGTAGCACACGCATCTATCGGAGTAGCGTTCCATGGTGTTTGTCAGCGCTGCACTGCGACTACAAACGCCCCGCCTTTTCAGTAGGAAGGATACTATTAAGGGGATCTTGTCGAAGGGATTGTACATGGAGGATGGGCTCCGTACCTCCTCCCCTGGGGGTCGTTTGAGAGATGCAGATACCGCGTGGCGAGGTGAAAGTGTAAGCCCGTTTGGAATCCTGTCGGAGGAAAATTCCCTTCCTCTCTTTTCTTAGACCCTTTGTGGCAAGGGAAGGCGATAGGACTGGACGATCTGTGCAGTGCTTGGGACTCGATTGCACGACTCGGACAATACCACGAGGAGAAAATAGCGCATAGGCAACTTGTGTTGTGTGTAGGCCCGATTTTGTCCCTTTATCCTCCATGCTCCCGGGGAGCATCTCTGATGACGCTTTACAGTTCCAAATGGTAACAACACTTCCGCTTAGTGCCGCGGTTCCCGTGAGCAATGGTTTCTTGAAGAGGAGGGAGGCGAACGACGACATGATATGCAGGCTCTGACACCTTCCTCTTCCTCCACTTCAACCAATGAAAAAGCAAAGATCTTTCCACCAAGGGGGGGCACGAAACCCTGTTGTATTAAAATTAAAAATACATATGTTACATGCAAATTTATGTGTCTTACGGGTACAATATTGATACTGTAACTGGGGGAAAACGAATGTTGTGCACAGGACAAACCATTACACGAAGGGCGAAGGTGTCAGTTGGCGATTTCAAAATTCAAATCCGAGAAACGGTCGAGAGGGTGGGCTAAAGGGATAGAGTCTTGAATCATCGGGAAGCTAACAACACATGCTTAATACCCATCCTTTACTATTTTATTGGCTTTTTTTACGTTCCCGATGCGGCCAATCGTGAAGAAACATGACGAAAAACTCTTGTTTGATTTTTTCCTTCCTTCGCCTACGCCCCTGACCGACACGGTCGTATCGCAAATCCGCACATTGTACTGACATTTTCCTCCTTTATTTCGCCCCTATTTCTCTTCACTTTCCACCTGCCCTCAACCTCGCCTCTACCTTCTTAAGATCGTTCTGTATCTTGCTTTTCAATTCCGCTAGGCTCAGATTTAATTTCTTCTCATCGCGTTTCGCTTCCTCTAGCTTTGTCTGGAGCAGTTTCTTCAAGGCGAGAAGATCTTCTCTGCTGGCGGTCACGCTGTCAACTAGAAGGGGATGCTGAATCGTACGCCGCAGATAAAACAGGGGTTAAGGATTTTTTGAAAGAAAAGGACTGAAGGAAACCAGTAAGAAACAAGAAAAATGAGGACCGAGGGCGCGAGAATCAAGTCCATCATTGAGTCCTACCGTGTGATCTTTCTCCCGGAGGCTTGCTCGTCTCCGAACCAGCGCCTCTGCATCCTCTAAGCTTGTGAAGAAAGGGGACAAAAACGAGATGCGTCAGATGATACGCGCACGGCTGGCTCCCCTACACGCGCGAATCTGCCCTCCCTCTCCTTCTCCCTTCCTTCCCACCCGTCGCTTCAGATTCAAGATGCGCCTTCATCACGCCCAAAACACCGGGTAAGTCGTCGGCCGCCGCTTCCACCGCCTGTGCACCAGGCGTGGAACGTGTGTGTGTGAGGATAAAAAAGTGGACGGTAGAGTGAGTGCATGCGTCACGCTCCCAGATCCGAGCATCGCCCAGGTCATCCACGCCCGGCAGCCCTTTGATTTCCCTCTTTTTTCCGTTACCATGGTGGGCAGCCATCCTTTGGGTTCGATCTCGCACACGTAGCGCACACGTGTGGTGTACCCATCCACGGGTTCCAAGAGGATGATGCTGTTGATATTCCCACGTACGGCCCCGCTGTTTTCAGGAAGTGTGTTCGCTGCGTTGGTCTGCACAAATGCTTGGGCTCCGAAAGAGCCACCCAAGTCGCCGGCAGGCACTCTGACAAACGGAGGGAGGAAAGTGGAGGGTCGGACGGAGGGAGAGGGAGAAGAGGAGGGAAAAAAGGCGTTATAAGAGGATATGCAGATGAGTCCTCAACAGTTTCCACAAACCTAGGCTACGAATCACGCTTTCGAGATATGCTTATTGCGGCTCTTGCAGATGAAATAACAGCAGCAAGCCCACGAGGGAGAGCTACACGATCTTTTTCTCCTCCCCTCCCTCCCTCCCTCCCTCCCTCCCTCACTTGTGACTGACGAAGACAAAATCCCTGGAGCTGATCATCGGCTTGGGGGTGCCCTTGATGTACACCAGCCGAGCGTTCTTGTACTCTTCCACCACTTCGGAAGCCAGGGTGTTCACCTTGTCCCACAAAATCCGCCCGTTAAAGACCCACCACAAGGTTGCAACCTGTGCCAGCAAGGTGGCGTGCGAGCCGTTAAATCCTATGAAAGACAATGTGACCACTGCCTTCTATGCCATCAAGTAGCCCCCGTCCACAAGGCACGGCCGATCCCTGTATCCCAAGAGGGGCCATCGCGGTCGCCCCTCCCTTCCCTTACCCCGCCCTCGTCCGCCACGCTAACCCCCTTCCTCCCTCTCATCCCGCCCATTACCTGTTCCAAAGGAGCATTGATCACCGCCTCCCCAATCCGAGCCACGGGCAATCCGGTCTTGCGCCCGCCAATGGCAGGGTCTGGGATCGACCCTTCCTTCACGGTGTAAATCTTTACCCCGGCCTTCTCCTTCTTGAACTTGGCCACTTCCTCAAGAGAAGCGGTGGTGAAGTACTTTTGCATCCGAAAGACGATGGAGTCGGTGTCCGCAGGGTCGGTGGCGGGTTGCGGGACCTGGTGAAATTCTGGGATGCCGGCCGGGAGGCCGGGAGCAGGGGCAGCAGCACAAGCCGCAGGTGGGCGGGGGGAGAGGAAGAAGGACGGTAGACAAGGGACTGGCTCGTGGATATGCTTGGTCAAGGGAGCGGGGGACTGCAGAAGGAGGGAGTTGTGGTGATGTTGAAGGGAAGCGGGACGGCCGGCTTCCTCTTCCTCTTCTTGCTGCCGGTACACACGGGCCGCGAAAGCGCCGGTCACCGTGACACTCGCGGCTAGCGCAAGGGATCGGTGCAAGGAACGATTGTACATGTTGCCTAGTATGTGTGATGCAATCAGCACGTGGAAGTGGGTGGATATTTTCCTCCCTTGGTGAGGAGTCGCGGAGTGTTCCATTTCGCACAACGAGCGAGCGCCTCGTTGCGAATGCATGCGCAACAACCGGCCAAGGAAGAATCCTGAAATTACGCCACAAGCACCTAACCCGTCACCATATCAGTGTCAAAGCCATACGTGCATTGGACATTTGATACCACCGCCGCCCTCCAAAGTGTCATGTGACATTATTTTGGGTGCCGGGATCCCCCTTGAACCGTTACTTTCCCGGCGGTTTCTGGGCTCAGGGAATATTTGTTCTCTGAGGCCGGTCCGTCCATCGTAGATTCATGCTCCGTGCTTTTGAAAAACAATTTGGCTAGCCGGTTATCTGTCTGCACAGTATTCGTATGATATGAGTGGCGGGAGTGCATATGCGATAGTCCTGAGGGCATCGGGCTGTAGAATGCTTGCCGTCTCGTGCGGATGGGCCGCTCTTATGGTCATCACCTCTGAACAAACAAAAATCTTCTCTGCGAAGCACAGCGCGTCGTAGCAGAAATGAAATAAATTCTATGAAAATCCAAATCAAACTTCAAAAATACAGGGCGTGAATCGGACATCTGACCGATTATTGGTTGCGAGTGAGAGTCGCGCAAAGCTTACCTCTGTATGGTCGTACTTCACCGGTTTTATCAACGCCTTGATGAGATTTGGCGCCAAGATCGGTTTTACTCCATATAGTTGCATATTCTGATTATGGACGTCGATGAGTCTGTACCATCACGACCTTTATCGCCTCCTTCGCCTTCCACATCTAAGCACACGAGGATTTACGAGAAGCAGTTCCACTGGTGGAGTGCGCACCGGTGGGCTGATCGTGTCAAAGCAGCACGAGGACGCGCCGAAATCGAATTTGAGGAAGCCATTGCATATACTTTTAAACCGCATTTCTTTACCAGAGATTCACACGCTGATAACGGCCGTGACACCGCCACGGCCGGTAAGAAAGTGGCGGGTCCCACCTCGCCGGTCTCACCTCACATTGAACGGCAAGCCCGCAAGCACGTCGAGCGGCACCAAAAAGCGCGCGAAATACAACAAGCTGCCATTGGAGCTATCCATGCCTCCACAGGCACCCAGCGAGGTCGATCACCTGTGCGGAGGTCCTCCTCCACCTCCTACGTCGCCGTCGCCGCGGGGCAGGGAAGGATCAAAACTGACGTTCCGGTTGAAGGTCTGAACCTGCTCCCACTCCTGCCTCCAAGCGCTGTTCCTGACAAAGATTCAGGAAGTCATACCCTGGAAGATCCCAGACTGCGACCAGGACGCAGCCAGGCACGTCCTATTTTCAAAAGTACCAGCCTGAGCCCACAGCGTCAACTGCCGCGAAGCTTGCTTGAAGAGACCAATTACCTGAAACCCACTGCATCCTGGATTCAGCATCACCTCCAACAAAGCGCCATGCCATCGCCACCCACAGGAAGCGGCTCCCTCCGGGAAGTCTTCCTTGACCTATCCCCCAATCATCAGCCCTTCGGTCCTTCCTCCGCCCCTCCCTCCCTCACGCCCTCTCCCGCGTCCTTCCCCATTTCTCGACCGCGGCCGACGACTCCTACCTCGCCTACAGACATCAAACCCTCCCACATGCCCCCGCAGTCGTCAAGCGCCAGCGAAAAGGAACCACGGGCCGGGGAGAAGGAGGGAAAATCCGGGACGAGGGGAAAGGCGAATCCTCACCAACCCAGGCATGGGCCCGAACACGCCGAGAACGACCGGACGACGGAGACCGTCCATGACAGGGATCATGCCGACACGTGGACAAGAGGAGGGGCAAAAGGGGGAAGAAAGGATCACGGGGCCAAATTTTGGGGACAGCTGCAAAGCGCCCGCCAAGCCTGGGCCCAAGAGCGGCGACAGTTACTGACGGTTATAGAACTTCAACAACAAGCCATGGCCACCAAAAAGAGCGCAGGGACTGTAGACATGGCCAACGCCGTAACTTCCTTATCCAGGCGCGTGGAGACCATGGAAAAGGGGCGGGAAAAGGACAGGGAGGAGCTAAACGGCACCTTAGGACGTCTGATCCGGGCGGTGGAGGCCTGCTCGGTCGATTTGAAGCGTCTGGCGCCTCAGCCCTCCTTCTCGGCGAACCAAGCAGAAAAATGGCAGCCTCAGCAGCAGCCAGAGCAAAGCGCGCGGAAAAAAATCTGGCGGCAAGGACGTGCAGCCGAGCACGGACAGGGGCCGGTGCCCACCTCTCCCTCCGCCTTCGTCTTCCTTTCTTCCCTTTCCAAAAGTCTTCAGGCCTCTAAGAAGGGAGATAGAAACAGACATGCACCAGCCAGTCCCCAATCTTCGGCTTGCGCGGCCAGTTCCAATACCTCTTCTACATCCCCTCTCTCACACGGGCATCTCACCGGGCAAGCTGATGTTATCAGCCACGACACGCAGGTCACAAGGATCTAGCGCAGAACGCAAAGAGCTACTTAATTTATTTGTGCTTTTGACATTTACTTATTTGAAAAAGACTTGTGGTGAGCCTGGCCACGAAGACGCCAAACCTTTCAGGTCCAGCGGAGGGAAAAGAGAAGGAGGCATGTTGTAGTTTTGATTTCCCGGAGATTAGCGAGGTGGAAGGGCACGCAGTGCCACATAGACATCGATTGCGCTTTCCTGTTTGTGGAATATTCCCTACCCATTACATGCATGTATGACTGAAGGAGGAGGAGAGAAACTGTGGGAAGGATTTGGAGAAAAGGGACTGAATGCACCCTATGTCGAGGACGTTTTGCATAGTCTTCACGTCCGACGGTCAGAGGAAAGATGCAAGGCAAGGAGAAATGTAGATAGACGTGATATTTTTTAAATTCTGAGATGCTTCCACGCATACGAGCGTTTGCTGACGATATGTAAGACGAAGAATGGAATAGGGCTTTTCCAATAACGAGGTCGAACTCTTGCTGAGTCCTTTGGAAGCATGCAAATCTCTGCAATTCAAAAATGAGCCATAGAAGAACAAGCAACGACGATGCATCATCGGAAAGCTTCAGGTCAGGGAATTGATTGCATTATGTGACCGTTGTGGAAAAGAACAAGGGAAGATCCGCGCGCATCAAATCAATGGTTAATGGAAAGAAGCTAAATCTTTCGGCAGTAATTTGGTAAAAAGACGTTTCTACATGCGTCCACTGCCTTCCACTATCTCTTATTTCTTTTCTCGGAGCTCCATCTTTGTCGTAGTCAAAGTTGTCTCGACTAAGCTTCAGATGCTGAGTGCCCTCCCGTCTAGTGCCTTGATAAATTCAATGGCATGTCATCCTTGCCATCCGTTTCCTCATTTTATGAGCTACCTTCCCCCCCCTTCCCCCAAATTTCTTCCCAATTCTCCTATCATCTCCCAATTTTCCCAATTTATGAGGGTCTTCAATTTGTCATTTCCCCACGCAAACCGTTTCTCGCATCGTTCCATGTCAATTCTGACACCCCAAATAGATCCATCCCTTTCGTATTTACGGTTTGAGCCCATTTTCCTTGCCCGTGGAATTGTATTGAGCACCAAATATTCTTTGCCTCCCCGGACTGCATCATCAGCCCTCCAGGACCCCCTGTGCCGGAAAGACGATTGTAACATCGTGCCTGATGAAGATACCATGATGCGTCGCCTCTCGCCACGTGACTTTTCCATCTCGAGCTTAAGAGGATTTGGAAATCCTACATTCAACTATTGCTTGCTCTCACGCATCTGGAATACACCGCATCCTTCCAACCCTTCATAGCCCCCAGCAACCCTTACCCGCCTCCCAAACGCGTCGTCTCCCAGTTAGACCGCCGCTTTGCTCGGCGACACCTCCAACCCCGGGGCAGAGGGCTCGGTATAGTGGCCCTCGTGTTCCTCGGAGCAAAATTTCACGCTGGCTCGCTTGGCCAGGGTCATATGGACGATCGCTGCCGCCAGGAGGATTTGAAAAGCCACGCGCACGAGCAGGAGGCCCCAGGCGTAGGAAAGGGTGGAATTTGAGACGTTCTCAGTAGGCAGAGCGAAACAGCCCTGGTGTTCGCAGACGGTGTTGAAGGCAGGGCTGTTGCTGTTGTTGTGGGGGGTTGGAAGGGGAAGGGCGGTACGTACCACGCAAGACAGGAACGAACATCACACAGAAAGCCGCCGGCATGTTCCGATTTTCACCCGTCTCCATGCATGAGCAGCCATTTATATAACGGTGACACCACCCGTTACTTACGCCGTGATGCTCCACAAGCCGAGCGTCGTCAGGTTGAGGGCCAAATCCAACGTGGCGAGCCAGGCGCATCGGCCCATAATGTACACGGAAGCTTCGGCAGGGGCCTTCTTCGAGTGGAGATATGTCACTGCCGTCAAAATGCATGCGACTGCGCTTATGATGGCTGTCACTCGTGACCCATGAATGCTCAGGTAGGCATTAGGATGGGCCGAGTTGGCCACGGCCCATCCACTGTAGCCGGTGCGCACGATACCCTCAGGAGTTTCGAAATCGATTCCAAACAAGCCGTATTGAGCGGTGTAATCATTGCGAAATGCGAGCGACTCGGCCTCCGGGTTTCCCTTGTAAGCGAAATCAAACCAACCTGAAATAAAGAACACAAAAGAATTGAAATGATCGAAGCGCATTAAGGAAAGGAAAGCCCAAGTACTGCAGCTATGTCGCAAATTCCTACGGCTGAGTTCCGGTTCATAAACTCTTAGAATATTTGCACACATTTTGTGAGCACATTGATGCGACGTGATGTTTGCGTCTGGAAAGGCTACCCTTACATGCCTGAAGATCCGCGTAGTGTTGCAACAGGTTGCCTAACCTTCTTCTTTTCTTACCTTTTGTAAACAAGCCCACCCAAATTAGGGGAAACGTCACAAGCCAGGCGATTTTGACTGTATTGGGATGCGTACATGAGTGTATGAGAGTTTCAATTTCTCGAAAAACCAAGGTCTGAAAAGGGCTAAGGAAGATTTCCGTTAAATCGCGAACAGATCGAATCGAATTTCTGTTTCCCGGCCCATTTTGTCCAGAAATGCCTTTTTACCCACTCACCCGTGCCATGAGCGAGGATCTCTTTAGTGATTGCCATGCTTCCGTCCCTCCGCTGTCGTATGAAAAAATGGTTGGAATAATAAGTGAGAAGAAAATGTTCAAGTAGTCTGGATCAGAGGAATACATCCTGAGGGCATCGGGCTGTAGAATGCTTGCCGTCTCGTGCGGATGGGCCGCTCTT
>NW_005803030.1:0-7428 GCF_000240725.1 Microchloropsis gaditana
CGAACGTGGCTGGATTGTAGAAAGAAAATATCAAAGCAATCCGGAGCGCAGCATGTGGTGGAGACAGATGTTGGCGAGGTTTCGTAATTTTCTGTCCACACAGGTCGCGCTGTCCACAAGCATGTGGCAAGGGAACGTCTGACTGCAATGCCTGTGTGCGGTGCTTGCACTTGCTTCCATTTTCCATTCCGAGCGAGCCGGTAGACTCTACGGCAGACTCGTCCCCTCGTCCCGCCACCCCCTCCCACTTTACAACGAAGGATTGCTTTCTTTCCCTCCTTGGCCCCCCACAGTTCTATCCACGGGGGCACTCCCCCCTTTCAAAACCTCGGCCATATCCAGCTGCGCGTGTGTACCCTTCTTGTACGCCTCCTGGGCCTTGGAGCCCTGGGAGCCGGCGTGGAACAACGCTCGTTCCGCGTGGGGCAAATCCTGGAGGAAATCTGTCATGTCGTCCCCTCCGCTGTTCAAGCTAGCGTCTAAAATGTGCCGAAATCGGGGCCCGGCAAAGACCATCCGCATCGTGCGCTGCAGGTGGTCATCCCGCTTGACACGGGCGAGGGCCGTCCCGGTCTCGTAGAAGAAGGCGCTGCGCTCTCGAATGTCCACGGCATCGGGTCCCGCCAACAAATCCTCCCTGAAGCGCGCCGAATAATGCCTCGGAAGCTCCACGCGCACCATGTTTTTGGCCTGCAAAGCCAGAGCCAACCATAGGGGAAGCTCCACGCGCGAGCGGGCAGGTAAATCCTCGTCCTTGCAAGCAGGGTCAAGGAAACCGAGCGAGGCCGCCATGGTATTGAAAACGACGGGGACACGATCTTCCGCGGCCAATATGGCGTCCACAGAGAAGTAACCACGGTCCATGATTATATAATAGTGACGGGTCGTGCGAGCAGCCGGGTCGGGGTTAGAGGTATCGGGCAAACTGCTCCATGTCGAATTTTAGGGCCTTCACAAAAGACGCTGTCCCCTACAAGTGAAACGAAAAATAAAATGGCACGTATTAGTCGGCCACATAAAGGAAATGCTCTCTGCTTGCATGTAGATAGGAGCAAGGGGGTGCTAGACAGCGGCCACAATTAGGCGGGGAAAGGAAGGGGCTTTCTGCTAAATATATCAGCTTCAAAATTTCAACGTAAGAGGAAAAAAATGCCCACACCTCCTGTCTAGAAGACGACAAGCATTGTCCAGCCTTCTCAATGCCATAGCGTCCCTCCACTTGCATCGGCGCCGACAAAATATGCACACGATTTGGAGGGCCGTGACTTTCCCTCCTGGGAAAGCGAGCGTGGGCGAAGACAGGGGCTTGCATCTTAGAGGACCGTCTTTGCTGGCCCGTCTCATGTGCTATGCCGTGGGCTTTGCATAAAGGAGATTCAGGCCTTGAACTCGTGGATGTGATGGATAGCCAGTGTTTTTCTTTACCGGAAGGTGGCATGCAGGAAGCAAAGAGAGTCGAAGAAAAGCTCCAGTAGCCATTCTTCCATGTCCAGTGGACAAAAACCCCTGGCCGCGTTCCTCTTTTCTGTGAAGAATGAGGGTCTGCCTCGATCCCTACTCTGACATAAGAGTGTTCATGTTCTTGGACACATATTTCCGCTATAGCTGGCCTGAGTTGTGGCACGAAGTTGTGTTCCATTGAACTCACACCGGGATCCTGTATGCCACGTCTGATACCTTTCATCTCCCCCATCACGAACTGCAGTGAGTACTTGCAGTTGTTGCAAAGTGCGAACGTATGGGTAACCAAAATAGTGTCTACTTCGGCGCCCCTCCTGTTCGAAAAAAGGCTCCGCAACATGCGGACATACAAGAAGCTTGGCGGCAGATCGCCTCGAAGGTCGCCCGTGACAAAGGTTTTGAGCACGGGCGCAAACGTAAAGTGGCCATAATAGGATCGGGTGTGGCAGGTTTAGGTGCCGCGTACCATTTGCTGACCTGCACAGCGCCTGGTGAGGAAGTAGAACTGGTAGTATATGAGGCCAGCGGCACTCCTGGCGGTCATGCACACACGGAGCTAGTTCGGGAGGAAGACGGCAAGGTAATCGCGTGCGACACAGGGTTCATGGTTTTTAACCATCAAAATTACCCGAACTTGGTGGAACTCTTCGCAGAGCTGGGCGTGGACGACGAGAACACAAACATGAGCTTCGCGGTCTCCATGGACGAAGGGAAAGTCGAGTGGTGCTCAGAGTCCGTCAAAACCTTGGCCGGGCCCGTCTATCGAGCCATGCTCAAGGACATGCTTCGCTTCAATCGCACCGCATCCAACCTTCTCCTAGCCGAACCCGAGGACCCGCGCCGGGCGTGGACTTTGGCTGAATTCCTCGAGAAGGAGAAATACGGACCTGAATTCACCAACTACTACATCGTCCCCATGTGCGCCGCCCTCTGGTCGTCGTCGGCCGCGGACGTCCTGGCTGCCTCAGCCTACGCGCTTTTGACCTTCATGGACAACCACTGCATGCTCCAGCTTTTCAACCGGCCGCAATGGAAGACGGTGGCGCAGCGGAGTCAGACCTACGTGCAAAAAATTGTTGCCCTGCTGGGGGAGCGTCTCCGCTTGAATGCGCCCGTGAAGAAGGTGGTGGTGCATGGGAAAGGCAAGGTAGAAGTGACGGACGCGAGCTACCACGCCGAGACCTTTGACGAGGCGATTTTTGCCTGCCATCCCGACCAGTCCCTGGCGTTGCTGGAGGGGGAGGCGCGGGTCCGCCTGGCCCCGTACCTGGAGGCCTTCAAATACGCGCCGAATGCGTGCTACCTGCACAGCGACCCGCGGCTGATGCCCCGCAAGAAGGAGGCGTGGGGAAGTTGGAACTATATTGGCACGTCGGCAGGGATGCTCGGGCCGGGTCGGGAGAAGCCTGTTTTTGTGACTTACTGGCTGAATCAGCTTCAGAACCTTGAAACCGAGACTCCCTACTTCGTCTCCTTGAACCCCCTCTTCCCCCCCGACCGGGCATTGACCCACAAAATCCTCCGGGAGTCCCACCCGCAATTTACCCCCGCGACGGAAGCGGCCCAACGCAGGATGACCGAGGTGCAGGGTCAGGACGGGCTCTGGTTTTGTGGGGCCTGGATGGGCCATGGCTTTCACGAGGACGGCTTACGGTCAGGCTTGGAGGTGGCGACGGCCTTGAGCGGTCAAAAGGCAGCCTGGATGCCGCCCGAGGCGGAGGCTCCCGTGTACCCGATGGTGAAAGCGCATATGAATGCACGGAGTACTTGGGAACGCTGCCAAGATTTGCTGGGTCAATTAGCCTGCGTTCCCATTCGCAACTTTTTAGCCTCGTCCATTCAAGAAGGATGCCTGGTCCTGCGCCTACCCGGGACAGGAGACAAATTGTGGTTTGGAGACCGGACGGCGGGGAGGAAGGAGACGGTGGTGTTGCGGGTGCAGAGTTGGTGGTTTTTTGTCCGCGTTGCCCTAGAGTACGACCTCGGGCTAGCGCGTGCCTACATGGCCGGCGAATTCGAAGTCGAGGGGACCGGGTGGAACAGCGACGGGCTGACCAGGCTCTTTCTCTTGTTCATTCGGAATCGGGATGCCCCCTCTGGCGGGAAGAGGTTCGCTGTCTCGGCGCTGTTGACCTCGTGGATAGGCTACGGCCTGAATTTCCTCCGGTACCGGCTCTCGATGGACAACTCATTGGCCGGCTCTCGGCAGAACATCTCGGCGCATTACGACATTGGGAACGATCTCTACACGCTCATGCTGGACAAGTCACTCATGATGTACTCGTCGGCCATATATCACCTAGAGCTGACCCCTTCCTCCCTCACGGCCTCCGCTGAGGCTACTTCTTCGGACCTTGTACCCGCCGGAAATGGCAATGGTGTCGTCGTCAAGTCCTCCTTTCCTCCCTCTTCCTACTCTATGGCATTCAAAGGCTCCTTGGAAGACGCGCAGCTTCGGAAGGTTGATACGTTGATCCGGACATGCCGAGTCGAAAGAAAGCATACCTTACTCGACATTGGCTTCGGTTGGGGCGGGATCGCCATTCGGGCTGCGGAGACGATTGGATGCAAGGTAGTGGGCATCACCCTGAGCAAGGAGCAAAAGGCGTTGGCCGAGGAGAAGGTCCGGGCGAAAGGACTCGAGCATTTGATCCATTTTGAGCTGGTCGACTACAGGGTGTTCGCACGCCGGTAAGTGACAATTACCGAGACAGAGAAAAGCATCGGATCCGAGGTGGTGGCGAATGTACGCATTTTGGGATGCTGTTGGTGCGTCTCCCAAGCGCCTGCTCTTTCGCGCATGAAAAGTACTAGAAGGGGATGTCCCACTGGTGATAGACGGGATGGATGTCATTTTGATGAAGGGTTCAAGTTGCATATTCGAATTCCTGACAAACACTTGCTCTCAACCTTTTTGAAAGGCATCCCGGCGAATTCGACCGGATTATTTCATGTGAAATGATCGAAGCTGTCGGGCACAGTCACCTGGGCGAATATTTTCACGCGGTGGGCAGCCTGCTTAAACCGTCTGGAGTCTTTGTGATGGAGGCGATCACCACGCCTGAAAGCCGGTAGGTGCGACGTTTTTTCTTGCTTTTCCCCTTCGTTCCTATATTGGGGCATGGCTAATCATTGTGCGTGAATGGTTCAAAAACATCATTTAAGAAATATTGATGTTTCTGGCCTGACCTGAAGATTACTCGATCTCTTTACCCTCCAAGTTACGTGGACTACCTTAAAAGCACCGACTTTATCAATACGATCGTCTTCCCGGGCTCCTGTTGTCCCTCTCTTACGTCTCTGTTGGAGGCAATGGCCCGGCACAGCGCCCTCAGTCTGGAGGGTTTAATCAATATCGACGTTCACTACGCCGAGACACTCAGGGAATGGCGACGTAGGTTCAACCGCGGTCTTCATGCGGTGAAAACTCAGGGCTTTGATGACGTTTTTGTGCGCTGCTGGAATTACTACCTTTGTTACTGTGAGGCGGCTTTTGAAAGCAAGACAGAGGGATGTTTGATTTTGACTTTCTCTCGCCCGGGAAACACCCTCAGCCTCACTGACAACACCCCGTGCCGTGTCCTCTCCTCTACGTCTCCCTCCGCAACCTTTTTCGCTTCCGAGGTGGTTACAAATATGGTGAGCATCGGAACCAGTCCGCGGAAGAAGGGGTCAAGAGATGGTGGGAGTGGGCCGTCGACCCCGCAGCGACTGTTGCAATATGCCCGAGAGAAGTTCACAGTGGGAACGGAATAATAGAAGTGATAAAAGAAGAACCTCATGTTCAAGCACTACTGTTCCATGTTTCTCAGCTTGTGGGGGGTATTGAACGACAACAGTGGTTGAAAGCTTACATGCAGGTTTTGAGCTTGAGTGAGCTTCTTATCTATAACAATGTAGAAACTCAGGATCAAATGTGCAGGACATCAGCTCGGGAGGTCTGAGCTGTTTTTTGGGAGCAATCACACTTCTTACTGGACGACAATTGAGACTTTTACGGTTCAGAAACCCTTTCCCGAAAATATGTGTTGGTCCGTACCGATTTTCATACTAGATGTAAGGGGGAAAAAATGATGACGCTCCATAAAACCAGCCGATAATAGTTGCTTTCCCACCGCTTAACGGGCTACAGCTTTCACGGTCATGTTTACTACTAGATTCATTCCATTCATTGCGCTGTGCGGGTCGATCCGACATTCTTGACGTGCCATTTCTCCTCTTGGATGATTTCCACGCTTATCTTCTCAAATTTCATTGCAACACCTGCATCCAAACATCACCGAATAAGCAAACCTTCGCAAACCCAACGAGGGCTAGAAAGCTTGCCTATCCTCATGTCTGCTGCCTCACTGAAGCTTGCTCTTGTGGGCGCGGTGGAAGATGCTTCAACTGTTGCTTTGAGACCGCAGCCGCTCTTGCCAAGGCGGCAAGGGTAACAGGCTGGCCACTGGGTCGATCAAGGGCCTGCTCTTTGTGCCTATGCGCTTGCTGTTGTCTTCGCAGCACCGTTGGCCCCTCCCCTTCGCACTTCTCCTTCTGATCTCCTTGGCCGGGGGAGAGCAAGGAGGGGCGACCGGCAGGAGCAGGGCTGCATGTCGTGCGGACGCTTTTCTGTGACGGAGACGATGGTCGAGGGTGACCGCGAGCAGGGCCCACGACGTCCGTCGGACCGACCGGTCCGAGAGGGGCAGAGGGAAATGTCGAAGGCGGCAAGGGAGCAAACGGAGCAACGAGAGATTGGGGAAGCTGCGGTGCGGGGACGCCGTTGCTAGCCATCCGCGTGCTGAGAGCCATACGGGCGGCTGCCGCCAATGCGGTGCCGGAACTTGGTGACCTGTGCGACTCCAACCTGGCCTTCTCCACGCCAAGCATACCATCCTCTCCCCTCTTCTCATCACCCTCCTTCTTTTGTCCCCCCAAGGCATTCGGTAGCATCATCGACAAGGCCGTCAGCAAACCTCTTTCTTTGGAGCCCTTCTCCGCACTCTCGGGCAATGCCTGCTTCTCCACTTCCTCCCCTACCCCCTTCCCTTCGTTTTTCAGGCTCCCGTTGACAGCGACTCCAATGCTCAAATTCCTCTCGCCATCGTCATCGTCCTTTTCCCCTTCCCCCCCCGGGACCGTCCCCTGGCTGCCCTCACCGGCCCCTTTCACTCCCGCAAGCTCTTCCCCCTCGTGTTTTTTTTCCTCCTCCTTCAATCCCTTTTCCCTTTGACCTAAGCCTTGCCGCCTCTTCTCCCCCCGTCGGCCTTGCCTCCGCTTCCTCTTGCCCCGAAAGACGTCCTCCACCTCCTCCTTGCTCAACAAGCCCACAATACCTTTCCTCGACACGGTGCCCTCCGTCCCTGTGAAGCCGTCGATGAGCCGCCGCATGTCGAAATGATGCCGGCTCCGGTCCGAGTAAACCGCCTCGATCATCTTTTTCGTCTTGCCCGTCTGTGTGTCGACCATGGCTTCGATCTTGGAGCCAAAGCGGGCTGTGTACAGTTGGGGCTTCAAGGCCCCCCCGGACGGCACCAGCCAGTACTCCCGCAGGCCGTACCCGGTCAAGCGCTCCAACTTGAAGTTTCGAAGGGCGGTCAGGGAGGAGGAGGGAGGGAGCAGGTGCAAGGAGATGAACGCGTCAAGGATTTCATGCTCCGGCCGACGGGGTTTCGGGGAGGGGGAGGGCGCGGGAGAGGGAGGGAGGGAAGGACTGGGGGAGGACGTGCAAAGAATGGGTTTGGTGGCGTCACTGGGGGCGACAGAAGCGGCCTGAGCCCGGACGGGATGAGGCAGAGAAGGACCGAGAGCATTTGCTCCATTTTGAAGGGCGGGGTGCGACGGGGGCTCCTCCGCGGACGTGCTGCGACGGGTTCGCTTGACGGCCCTCCCGCCACCGCAAGCATCCCTGAGAGACCCTGGCCGGGACCTGCTCCGCCCTTTCCGCTTCCCCCCTACCCCTCCGTCTACGCCGTCCGAGAGCGC
>NW_005803030.1:7438-9519 GCF_000240725.1 Microchloropsis gaditana
CAACACCTCTTTCGGCAGCGAGTACTTCTCTTTGTGGTCCACACGCAGGGTCCTCTCCAGCAATTTAATCCCGTTCATATTGTCCACCGCCAAAATGGTGCTGCGTTGATCCTCGTACTTCAAAAAGGCGAAACCTTTGCTCTTCCCTGTTCCCTTGTCTCGGACCAAGTGCAAGTCCTCGATTTCCCCCCACTGAGACATAACACACAACACGTCACCTTCGCTCAATTGCGAAGGCAAGCTACCCACAAAGACCCAGGCAGAGTCTTTATACTGTCCATGCCAACTGCCCTCCATTCCAGCCGTCCCGCGCTGTAGTTCCTTTTCATTGAGACGCTGGATCTCTCGAACGACGTTCATTAGAGCTGATGTACAGGCAGTGCCTGTCAGTCCACAATGTTTTTAGCAACCCATTCACAGAATCGAAGGAAAGAACAGATGGAAACGTAAGATCAGTTTCATGACGCGGTCCATGAAATGGAAAATAAAAAGCATTTTACTTGGATTACAAGCCTTTTTACGCCATTTTAACCATACCCAATTGAAAAATCTTACATCAATGACACGCTGGGCCCTCAACTTGTAAAATCCCGTGTGCATATAGGCTTTTGATACATACGGGAGGTTGGGACGCTAATAACATTATCATAGAGAGAGCTGAGCCCCCAAAAACGTTTCTTTATGCGCGAACGTATCAACCACGACCTCTGAGGCGCTCCAAATGTCTTTTTTGTCGTGTCAACCATTGTGCTATCTACTTCTAGCGCTACCCAGCTCACAATTAGCTCTACCTTGGTGCGGAGGCGTACCACCATGACTGCGCTCGCTGACTTCCTTGAAGCTAGCCTTCCCCCCCTGTTGCCCTTTGACGAAATACAACCCAACCCAAGCTTCAACGCCCGGGCTCAGCGTGCAAATCTTGAAGGCCTTCTCTCGCTGCGTGGTGACATTGTACCAAGCCTGACGCCCCTCAGCGTGCACGAACAACCCTCTTTATGCACAGGCAACCCCCCCGTCGCAGGCCTCTCTGTCGCCATGTCCAGGCGCCCAGCTGCATTGATAACACCACCGTCAGCATCATCAGGCCACATTTTACCTCACATCTACCATTCTTGTCCATGGCGACGGGTCCGAATGCTGAGCACGCGACGGGCTGGCCTGGGAGGCCTGAGCACAATGTTCCTCTTCAACACTGTCCGTGCATTTCTAGCCCTACCATCAAGCATCTGTCCCCCCACATCGCAACCGTACATCCCTTCGATCAGGTCAAGAAGCATGGGCTCAGCAATAGTCTCGATGCCGCGTCCGACATCGACCCCGTCGTCTACCTCTGCACATACGATCAACATGGCAACCTCCTCCCCTTCTACTCCTGACCCCGCACCTCCGGCAGGCATTCCAGCGACCACCAGACCCAGAAGTGACACCATAGACCCTTCCGCCTACATAGCACCGAGTGTGGGGCTTCCTACTACCGTCTCGCCTTCTTCTCTGGGCGATTTTAAAACCTGCCCACGCCTGTACAGGTTTCGACATTTGGAAAAAATCCCAGAACCGCCCTCGGAGGTCATGGTCCGTGGCTCCATGGTTCACGACGCCTTGGACGAACTCTTTTCCCAGCCCCCCGAAAAACGAAGTAAAGAAGTCTTGCACGACATATTCCGTGCAGTGTGGCTGAAGCGAAGGGACAAGTATCTGGAACTCTTCCCTTCCACCGAGGATCAGCGGGCCTTTGGCATGGCTGGGTTGAAGCTGCTTTCGAATTATTTGAAGGTGGGTGGACGCGTCCATGCCGAATAGGGCTTGAGAATGCCGACGGACGACTATGTTATGGGCCACGTGTCTCATGTTCGTTTCTCCAATCCGACCATGCGAGTACTTCTGAACCTCCCTTACCTCCTCATCTCCCCCCTCCGCTCCTTTCCACCTCGGCGCTACAGGTGGAAACCCCCGCCGAGCAAGAACCTCTGATGCGCGAGTTCCGCATGCGGGTGCCTTTTCCGGACGGGCCGAGCGTGACTGGCATCTTGGACAGGGTCGATCTGGAGCCCGGGTCGGGGGAGTGGGTGGTGGTAGACTAC
>NW_005803030.1:9529-10349 GCF_000240725.1 Microchloropsis gaditana
TCTCATTCACATTCCTGCATGCGCCGTATGTCTCGCTTTCTCTTCTTTAAGGTCCTTCTCCGTACTCCCCCCCCCGAATGCTCTCCTTTGACCCCTCCCACGTCTCCTCATCTGCTCACCCTGTCCCCTCGCCAACTCCATCTCCCCATGACAGGCAAGGCTCCTGCTCTCAAATATTCCGACGCGGTGAACGAACGGATCATGAACGACAAGTTCTTTCAGCTTAAAGTGTACGCTCTCCTTCTCGAACAGGTCAAACAACGGACGCCCACGCGACTGAAGCTGATCTACCTCGGTCCGTCCCCTCCCCAACTGTCTCCCTTTCCATCTCTGCATTTTCCCCGACTTGTTCCAATCTCCTTCCTTCGTGGTTTTTATCGCGTCTTCGTTTCCTCTGGTTGTCTGGAATGTCAGGGAAGGAGGTATATTCCTCCAAGCTGCTCTGAAATCTGTCCCCGCCCTCTCCCTCTTTTGCCTCCCTCTCTCCTTTCCCTCTTCTCTTGCAGACGGCCCGACGGTCATGTCCATGCGCCTGCGACGGGAAGACTTGGCAGAAACAAAAACCGAGCTTCTCGGCCTGTGGGAACGCATCGTCGGCGCGTGGAAAGCGGATTCCTTCCCCGCCACCCCAGGGAAGCTCTGTGAGTGGTGTTCCTTCAAATCTATTTGCCCTGCCTGGAATTTCACCCGAGAGGAAAGGGGGGAAGTGGAAGGGATGAAGAGTGTAGGAGGAGTGGAGGGGGACGCGTGGGTGGCAGGAAGGGATGCGAAGGGGGGAGTCGCTCAGGGATGAGAGGGACGTGTGATATATGGAAGGTGG
>NW_005803029.1:0-2370 GCF_000240725.1 Microchloropsis gaditana
CTTCACGTTCCCTGCGAAGGAAAGACATGGAGTGAGTGGCATGGGAGGAAGGAGAGAAAGGAGGGAGGGAGGGAGGGAGGGGCAGGTACCGGTGCTGGCGGTCCATCTCTTCCAATTGGGCAAGGTCGATCTTGTAGCCCTCCGGCAGGAAAGTGTTGAACCCCTGAGGAGCGTTGTGAAGGGGAAAGGAGGGTGCGGAGAGGGGTAGAAAGAGAGTTGGGTGGGCTTAGGACGACAAAAACTTGGCAGAAAAACAGGAGAGGGGGGAAGGGAGGGAGGGAAAGAGAGAGGGAGGGAGGGAGGGAGGGAGGGAGGGAGGACGTACGAGGATCAGTTTGTTGTAACCGCGGAAGAGGGTTGACACTCGCTGGATCACTCCTGGGGTGTCGATCTCCTGTGCGCCCGGCGCAGTCAAGGCGAACACACGGAAGACAACGACGTGAGAGGGGTTGGTTCATGGGTGCCTCATGCGCACCCGGAACGGGCGGCACGGGCGCAAGCACGCGCCGTGACTCCGGAGACATCGCGAAGTGGGGGGGGCTCTTCCGCAGGGATTTTGCGAATGTTTTTCATTTCTGAGGTTACACCCGATTTCTGCAATTTTCCTTCACGCCACGCCCTCTCTGCCTACCTGAGCCTTGAAATTCTTCATGATATCCAGGAATTCATTGTAGATTTCGGGCTTTTCACTAAACTCAATCTTGACCTGGTCCAGGTACAGGAGGGCGTCACCTACGGACAGTGCCTGGTTGTCGGTAGCGGAGGAAAGGTGAGCAAAGTGAAGGAAACGCGGGCATTGGCCTCTCAAGGGCGCCGAGGGAGTGAATTTGGGACTCAACACGTCCTTCTCGTCATGCTCGACAGTAAAAAAGGCTTCTAAGAAACCACGTGCAAGGCTTTCGCGTAAGAGGGCCAACCGTTTTATGTGCACTACGCCTTCCTTCGCTTTCATTCCATGACCCTCGTCTTCAATCACCACGGTCATTCACTCAGAGCCTTTGAGACGCTTACCTGCATCTTCTCCAAATACCCGCGCAGCACACCAATTCCTTATTCTACTCGTGTCAAGCTGTTGGAATGCTGTCCAGCTGTACTCTTGTCGTCGTAGGGATTGATACGCGACAAGAATAAAGTGACCAAAGTGAAGGTGAAGCCTTGTTGGGGTGAGAGGTTCTTCTCCTCCGCGCGCCGTTAATGCGTTTCTAGACCGCGACTGTCTACTTACCCCTGTGAACGGCTCCAAATTTCAACACGTAGGGTCTGTGTGCATTTGTTTAGATTGTACCATATTGCTATGTGAGATCATAGTGAGTTTCAGTGGTGCCAGAGCCTAAGAAGAGAGGAGGAGGCTGTACACCTCCAAGCTTGTTTTTTCTTCAGGCTCGCCTCTCTCTCCACACATTTGAAGAAGGGGAGGCATCAGCCTGCAAACTTCTCACACCCACAGTGTCCCGCGCCCCAAAAACCACCTCCGACCGCACCCTTCGCACGCACGAAAGACTGTGGTCGTTGCGGCGTGACACAAAGGAATGTGTGCTGGTGCCGAAGCGGGGTGGTATTCTCAAAATCACAGACCTGTGCGCGGGACTCTGTGGTCGATACGTTACGATTTGAAATCAAATGCAAAAAGACCCAATGTGGGAAATGGACACAGCCAAAAGCGAGGCAGCGCAATGTTGATGTCCCATGGTTCCTCTGATTTTGGAACAAATGTGAACACTGAAACCTTTTCGCAATCATACTCACCATGCTTTTGACTGCATGGCATGAAGAGGAAAAGAAAACCGAGAGAAGTACAGGAATGGACCATCTCTAGTAGGTTGCGTGCCGATCTGCCATTCCATTTATCGACACTTCGATGCAGCACCATACTTTTTCCACGTCCAAGGCACATCGAATGGAAGCATTTAGCGTATCAAATCACGTTCAAGATAGGTTTGATATTAGTGCTGTGGCTTTTCTCGGTACTTCCTGCTTGGCGCAGAGAAAGTTGCTCAGAAATGATTCGGACTTCGACGTGCGCATTCATTCAATAATGAGATGTCCTTTAGTCCTCTACGCGTAGCCTCAATGTGAAGAACATAAGAATAACGATCAAGGCTGGTGATGACTCCCGTGGCTGGTGTCTGCCGGGACAGGTCAAGAAGAGGGAGGAGGGAAGGAGGAAGACGAGAAGGGAGGGAGGGAGGAAGGGAGGGAGGGAGGAAGGGAGTGAGGGAGGGAAAGAGGGAGGATGAACGTACCTGGGAGAAGTCGATCTCAGAGAGCGGCATGCTGTACCACATGTCATTCTGCACGCTGTCCGTGGCGCCCCGCGCGTTCAGGATGAGCTTAAATTCGTCGTACATGTCTGTGTGCCTCCCAAACACT
>NW_005803029.1:2380-9622 GCF_000240725.1 Microchloropsis gaditana
CATCAGTCCTTGCACCATCTCCCACGAGGTCAACTGGGCCGGAGCCCCCGGCGCGTACAAGGCCGTGAAGGCAAAGGAAGCCCCACACAATTCACATTTCTTGGCCGTGTTGCTGGACGCCTGCAGCCATCGCATCAAACAGTCCTGGTGCACGTGCTTGATGGAGCCGCGACACAGGCAGGGGTGATAAAGTGGGCGGCCCTCGGTCGGTTCGGCTTCAGTATGACAAACGCGGCACACAGCGTCTTCCTCCTTCCCCCTTCCCTTGTCCACATCCATTTGTTGCACTTCCCCGAAACCCGACACGCTGGCATCTTCATTCAATATTGCGATGCCTTGCTGGGCGGATCCGTCAGCCAATGTGTTTGTGTCGGGGGAAAGGACGGCGCATTGGGATGCTTCAGGCATTGGAGATGCAGGGGTGGCAATCTCTTCGGAAAAGTGATCACAAGGATCACTTGAGGGGCACATGCCCCCATTTCGGGTGACATGGTGCGGGCTGGTAGGGGAAGAGGACATTGAGAAACCTGTGGTGGAATATACGAGTCGTTCGGTGCGTGAATCGGGGTGAGAAATGAGGAGTGGCAAGGCACAACCGAGTGGGGGCTATGGAAGCTTCCCGGTCGTCACGCTGAACGAAAGAGCAGGAGCGCACTTATGGCCTGGTTCAACAGCAAGCTTCGGTTGCTTCTCGAACCTATAAACTTTAATGGAGGAGGCCAAAAGCAATGTTATTTCTCAGTCAATGGCATGGCGTGGGACACGATTGTGAATGTGTGAGATAATTGGTATGCGCAGCACAGTGCTCCAAAAGCGTCTTCGCAGACGTGTCATTGTGACAGAAGGCCCTGCTGCCGTACCACTCGGATAATGAGCTGGCACAGACGGCAACTTCAGGATGCAGGCGATGTACTTTGGTTTAAACTTCTCATATTACGTGAACGCGCATTATATTTTTCAACCTCGAAAGGCCATATCTTTGGGGCGATTTACTCGGGTCGGAGGAACGGAATCGATTAAGTTCTCTTCTCTTGATGAACTTCTTTTTGAGTCGCACAAATAGGCCTGTTTAAGTCTGCTTCTTCTTTGAATACTCTCAGGAGAGGGCTAAAGACGTTTTCACTAGCATGATACGAGTATATTTTAAGATGAATGTTGCAGCACAGGCATGAAAAAGAAATGCATGGTAGCTTCAGGCAAAGGACACCCCGGAGACACGTGCCGCGGAAGACGGGCTTCAGATAAGCTGCGTGCCAGCATTTAGTCGGTTGAAAAGATCGCTACTATATCAGGGTGTAACCACTATCTGCACGCTTATGCAAGGGAATTTTCAGCCAGCAATTTACGGTTCTCCGTGTCGTTGTTGTCGTCGATGTCCGCTGCAGAGATTGACGAACTGCCCCTGCTTTGAAGAAAATCTACCACAAAGAAATATCTCTACCTCTGTCTAGCGAAACTTTTTCATCTTGCGAGGATCTGACCACTGCAGTTATCTGGATTACACCTTAAATCATTTCCGGCCCTCTACATACCAGACACCCTCAATACCTAGAGCTTTTGGTGAAATCTCACTCCAGCCATATAGTTCGATCCTTGGTCATTTTCGGTTCATTTTCTGCCTTTTTCGCCCTCTGTGTGCCTCATGCTATGCAAGACTCTTTCCTACCTTTTACTTATTCTCTCACGTCCTGTGGGTGACAACCCTGCCTCTCTATCAGCGCGCGTCACACATGCTCCTTCGCCAAATACCTAATTCCATTTAGCAACCACCCAAGAGTGTTTGGCTCTACTTTTGACGTTTATCAGACTTTGGCTGCGTCATCACTTGGATCTAAGGTGTAAATTGAAATACTGTGAAAATATAAGGTATCTACTTCCTATGCCGAGTGATCTGATGCAAATCCGAATGTAATTTTCAATTTTCGAGAAGAGTATTACGGACTTGAATTTGAATGATTCGTTAGATATAACCAAAATTACTTAGAATCGAAGTGGGAAAATGTAATACATTGTCATGGCGCGGGCTCGGCCGTCACTTTGGCATTGAATTGATGAGATTACCGTTCGTACGCAGACTGATTTGATACAAGTCTGAACCAGTATTCGTCAATTCATCGATGACATACTACTTCGACGGAATCGAGAAATGCGAAAATAATTACACGACATGATGTCTTAATATTCTACTCGAACTGAATATAAAAAAGGGAGACACAGCTGGAAAACTTTTCGATTGAGGTGTTTCTCGGGCAAACTTCGACGTGTAGATGCGGGGGATAAAGCTAAGCCGAGACCTCAATTCCATCCAAATTTTGGAAGCTCATCTAAATAGCAAACCAATCAGCCTTACGATATAGAACTTCCATTGCGTTGCATATCAAGGATAAGGCTACTTTCTACCTTAAATAATTCAAATTTTGAGACGGATTTAAGCGGTCACTGAGCTCTACCTCCTCTCTCGGCAATACGAGAGCTCAACGTCGAATCTATAACGGCATGTCAACAGACACCACCTTCAAATCATAGTCAGAAACATCAGGTCCACGATACAGAGCTTTACTTGCGTTTAATTACTGAGCAAAAAGCTACTTTTCATCTTGTGTAGTTCAAAAATTAAAATCAACGGATTTAGACGTTAGCACGGATTTAGACGTTAGCTCTGCTTCCTCTCTCGGCTGCGGGCGAGAATTCCGTTGAATGTAGATTGACTTCCTCTCGACGGCCGTTTGAGGTACAGGGTTGCTTATTTAAAACTTTGTATAGGACTTGTGGCCTTCAATCTTTTCTTAATGGAGAGTGAGAGAACTCACTTCTACCTCCATCCTCCCATTCGCCTTCGCCCCGTGTCCTGAGCGTTTTCTTTCTCCACTTGCTTTTGCTTCTCCTCGTTTCAAGTGCTTGTCCCGAATGCCGATTCCGCCATAAGTTTTATCTTCCAAGCCAGTCAATACTGCTGGTTGTATGACGAGTGTTCGACCGTACAAAGACTCTGCTGACGTAGTGTATTGACCAGCTTGCTTCCCCTGTGACCCCCTTACTCAAAGTCCCAAAAGGTACACCTTGTCGCAGATCCAATACGATAAGCATAGATTATCTGTGTCTCACTCTTCCGTGTTGCAACGTGTTGTGCGCTGCGAACCTTTGTAGACTCGTTAATTAAAATGTATACGGTTCTCGTCAATGATTAGCCAAACACATGGGACATGTATAGCGGTCTCTCGACTGTATCGTCTTGGAAAAGTCAGTTATCTCATATAGATAAGAAATAAAAAATCTCTACAAACAGGCATCTGTAAACTCTTACATCCCCTGATGATTCATCAACGCCGAGTCATGTACCTGGCAGTACCATTGTGGATCGTGCTCTTCGGGGCTCTCACCGCGACAGATGCCTCGCGCAGCAACATTGTCACCGGCCACACACACAGGAAAGGCCAGCTATCAGGCAATCGAAAGCTTGTACGACTCGCGGATGAAGAGAAAAAGGGATTCCTATCAATTCCTCAGGATGACCCTGACCCCGCGGGCCGCGCTCTACGCTTGAGCTATAGAGCGCCTTTCTGGGAGTTTGTACCTTATGCTTCCAAAAATCCATTACTGGTTAATTTGACCATGGCGGCACCAGGCGGCATCCTGGGGAACCAGACGCGTCTTTCGCAAGGTGCTTTCGTTTTGGGGCAGATTAACACCTCTGTTGAAATAGGCTTACAGACTATAGCGGAACCCATTTCAACCGCATGCACGGACATTAGTTCGACGGGCATGTGCTTTGAAACACTTGACAGCTATCTGCCTCTCTACCAGTCCCTGGACCCTGAGTACCAGCCTGCCGCCTACAAGTTCTATGATTCTGACAAGGCATTCGCCCGCGAGCGTCTCACCGCCTCGCCGGCATTTCTCACGCTCGTGAAAAACGTGGCCGAAATTCCTTTCACGCAAGCGGATGTGACGGGCTACAACACCATTACAGGGAGTGAGTCTTTATCCAGCTTAATCGCCCAAGGTCGTGTCTTTATTGTGGATTACTACCCACTCTACCAGAGGGGAGTTCTGGAGGCTTCGCCGAATTCATTCTTGGAAGCACCGACGGCCATCTTCTTTTTAGACAGTCCGACTAAAAATATGAAATGGAACAATTTGAAGAAGAAGGATATGGTACTTATGCCACTGGCGATCAAGTACAATGTGCAGCAGACTTACGTTGTGTCACCCCAAGACCCTCATCCTGATTGGTTTTTGGCCAAGGCGGTTTTCAACTGCTTGGATCGAGATGTGTTGTTCGTGTACCACTTTGTACTGCATACTGCCATGAATAATATTGTAATCGCAGCGGAGAAGACACTGGCCAGCGAGCATCCCCTCTACATGCCAATTCAGCATGCGGCAAAAAATGACTTTGGAATCGTGCTTTCCGGTGTAGCAGGACTCTTGAATCCCGACGCTGCCTTCAATGAGTTCCTTTCTCTTAGTGGAAGCTCTGTCGCGGGACTTTCCTTCCCATATTTCATGGAACAATTTGACTGGCGCCTCACAAACCTGTGGGAGGATCTCAAAGCACGCGGAGTATCGGATGTGCCAGGTTATTTGTATCGTGATGACGCCGGAGCAATTTTTAAAGCTCTACGCACCTATTCAAAAAAGTATCTTGCAGGTTCATACAGGAAGCGCGGATCCGTGCGAGGCGATCCAGAGCTCCGAGACTTCCTTGCTGCACTGACCAACTCATCGAACTCACTTGCATTCCTGCAGGGTTTCCCAACCTCAGCCGAAGTGCGAAACCTAAAGGATGTCAGTGAATTGCTCGCACAAATTTTGTGGATCGGTGGCGTGTTGCACCACGCGCTCAATTCGTATACATTGTTGGAATATGGGTTGGTCTATCCTAGTCACCCGGGGAAAATTCTGGCCCCTCTCCCGGCCAGCACGGGCACGCTCACGGATGACACAATGTTGCAATTGTACATCTCGGGCGCTATGTCTGGCAACCAGGCCTCCGCCGCCAAAACCTCTGCGTCGCAAATTTCGACGATGGATATTGGTACCCCCCTTGAATTTTTCCTGGGCACGCAAGGGACTGGATTTGCTTTCTTCCCGTTGCTGCAAAAGACCGGTCGGCTCACAAACATCTACCTGTCCGACACTGAGGACAAGCGCACAGCCAAAGCGGCTATTGCCCTTCGTCAGCGGCTGCGGGCTATCAGTAAGCGCATTTACAAGCGCGAGGCCGCCGTAACTGATGTGCCCAAGTATACGCTCCTGGACCCGGCGATCCTTCCGTTCAATCTCTTTATTTAAACTTAGATATCACGGCCCTCGTCCATGCTATTAGGAAGCCAGATTAGGCCGAGTAGGCTTTAAAAGGCAGGATTTGGACATTTGTCACAGGTCACAGCCATATTGATCGGGGCACTTAAAAAAATCGTCTTCCGTGCGCACCGTAAGATATCAAAACATTTAAGTGTAAGTGAAACTTGTCCATAATCGATTAAGTCGTTGGAGCGAGTATAGGAATCACTCATATAAATGGAATTTACTGCCCTAGATTGTTTCGATTCTATTAGGAAGTAAAAGAAGAAAGTCATAGCCTGCACTGGGAAAAATACATGTTTCTTGCTCTCGCTGCCTTCTTTCCAAAAGTAGCCGTGATAAGCGACAGCAAATGAGGTTGTCACCCTCCTTATCGTTGAAGCAATTTTTTCCAAACAGAGCAAATGAATGAAATATTTTACGTCCCTACTAGGCAACATCACACAGTCAAAGAATCAATGTGTCTGTGTGAGACGTCGGAATATTCTGGAATCACCGACACTTGATATGCCCATATTTGACTGCAAGTAGCCCACGGTGGCGCACCAAGGACATCAAGGCCAACTTGACCCATCGGTATACATGAACACGCACGCGACGCGCCTGATGTATCCAAAGCCCTGTTTGTCCTACCCTCATCACGACAGGCAAATCGTGAAGACTGCCACCAGAAGAAGCGTAACATCTGCGTGAAGTTTCTTCTGAAGGATGTGGAAGTAGTAAAAAAAAAATGAACGGCTTCGGCCTTTGGCTTTGCATAGAGGCCGGAAAGCAAATCTGCATAAGCTTTCACGCTACCGGCCCGAGTATAGCAACAACAGGCGCGCAAGGTGCACGTTCTGGAGGCTCGAAGCTTTTGCAAATTTACTCTTCCTTTTCCATACTCCTTGAGTACATTCTCCTGCCTCCGCATCCTCTCTCTTCACGCCATTACGTACGATAGGAAGCTTTTCCCCACTCAACTGCGCCCCGCGCGCTCTGCCCTCGGAGAAGAGGAGTTTACACTGACTCTTCCCCATACTTTCTTGATTCAGAGCCCGTTCCTTTTCCCCTTTCTTACCACCCCGTCTTCGCTTTCTCGTCTTTGCTCTCTTCTGTCGGGGCGCTCTTCTTCTGTCTCCTTGCCGAGCAAAAAAGCCTGCTCGACATTCATCCAACATCGTACGATTGGCTCTTCTTCCCCTCCTCACCTTCCTATTCATTTCGCGCCCTCTTGCTCCCTTCCCAGTCCCATCCTCCGTCTTCCACCCCCCTCTTTCCCAACCCTGCACCCGCCGAGCCCTCCCCTTCCTGCTCTTCCTCCCCTCCTATCCCCGCTCCCGCGGACGCAGCCCCTGTCCCCTTCTCGTCGACGGCTCCCTCTTCCTCTCCCCCTCCTTCTCCCTCCTCCGCCACCACCATCTCTCGTTCATCCTCCGCCATCCGGGCCTCGTCCAGCAGGCTCGTCATATCCTGGGCACGGGGAGGAACCAGGGGAAAAGGTGAAGAAGGAGGGGGCGAGGGGCGTGAACGAGGGCAAGCGGGCAGCGAGGGAGCCCGCCGGGGAGGACGCACAGTCCTCCCAAGGGAAATGCGGCCCGGAGTAAGAGCCGACCTACCTTGTTGGCACTGCCTTCGTCGACCAGACCCACATATTGGAGGAGCAGGAGGGAGTCTCGGACAGGGTCTTCCTCCTTGTGCGTGGGGAGGCTCTTCGGTCCTGGGATGTACGTCAGCCGGTAGAGCTCCTAATGGGGGGCGAAAGGGGGGGAAGGATGACAGGAAGGGTAAGATTCGGGAATAGAGAGAAAAGGACACGACGGATACTACTGCTCAAGTCATCGTGCCTCCACTTCTCCACCCCTCCCTCCCTCCCTCCCTCCCTCTCGCCTTACCTCCCCTCCGTGCCCGCGTGCCCCTAAGACATCAGCGGCGCGGCTCTGGTAGTTGGAAGGC
>NW_005803029.1:9632-10330 GCF_000240725.1 Microchloropsis gaditana
CTTTTTTTTTTTTTTTTTTTTTTTTCCCTGTGCCTGTGCGCTCCTCCTCCGTCCATACACGGTATGAAGTGTTAGGAATCTGTATGGGCCGTCATCTCAAGTGGTTTCCTGCACACCCCTGTGTCCTTCGTTACAACGATTCTCAACCTCGTCTCTTTATCCTAGTCCCGTTCCCATCACTCAAGAGACGCCCTGAGAAGCCTTTCCGCCCACTAAAGGCCGGCTGTATAGATCCTGTCACACACGTGGCGACTAGACACTCTTTTCCTCCTTTTGTGCCTCCCTCCCTCCCTCCTTCTCTCCCTCCCTCGTTCCCATCCTCTTCCTCCCTTTCCCGTCTGCCCCAGCCGGCGCGTCCCGATCCGATCCGCCCAAGCGCTTCTTCATTCCATCTTTTGCCCCTCTCCCCCTCCTCGCCCCCCCATCCTTTCCTCTTGCCCGTAATGGTTCCTTAACTCCACACCGACCAGGTACACGTCGTCTCGGAGTTTGTCGTGCAAATGCCGAAAGCCCGAGTGGAGCCCCCGGGCACCATACACGCTCAGTCGCCAGAGGAGGTAGGCCACATACACCATCCGCTTCAACCCTGCGATCATGTAAAGGACGAGGCTGACATAGGCATCCCGCTCCTGTTCTTGCGCATGCCAGGCAGGAGCCAGGAAGCGAAGGAGGAAGCGGGGGAGGAAGCGGGGAAGGGC
>NW_005803028.1:0-9019 GCF_000240725.1 Microchloropsis gaditana
CAACCCTCCCCGTTCCTCAGCTCCACGCCCTCGAAGTCAAGCGCGGACTCCATGTCACGCCCATCCAGCGGTGCCCCAACCGACGGGTCATTGTTATGGTTGTCCTGCGCAGAGATGAAGTCCCCAGTCGTCTTGACATTGCCGTCACGGCCCCGCTTCTCGTCGCGCCCCGCGTAACCATACTGATTCGCCTCCTTGAGCACCGTAATTGTGCGGTCCATATGCTGTTGATTGACCTGTCACACTGTCTTTGAGACGTCGCTGGGCGCGTAAGAGCCTTGATTTTCTTCGTGCGCAGGTCCAGACCCATTGACAACTTGGAAAAGGTTCGCATATTAAAATTGTGTAGCGAGAATCTTCCGAACCATGCGTCATGCGAATACTTCGGATTATTCTTTAGATAACAAATGTACAAAATTTCAAAACGAACTTCACTTTCACCTTCTCGCTCTTTCCCTCATAAAATCTTTTTCCTCTGCCTCCCCCCTCGCTTTTATCTCCTCAGGACATCCCCAGTGACCGCTAGCTGCACATGGATTTTTCCGTGTCGGCTATTTGGATCGGGCGAATAACCGATTCGCATGTGCTCAACAAGGGCGACCGACGGCAAAGTGGGCTTCAGGACCCCATCACCTTGATCGCTGAGGACAAGGGGGACCATACAATTAGAACGAAAGCCTTCAGGCACGTTGATCAGCAAATTCATCACCGTAGTGCGCTCGGGGTACCCCATATACATGTCATCAGCCAAAATGGCTTTCAATGCCATTTCTTGTATCCAGTAAGGGTGTGCCATAAAGCGGGCAAGCTGGGCGCGTGTGGCCATCCACATGCCTTGATATGGATATGTCGGTGAGGCGAATCGATCATGGACGCCGACAGACCATCGTGTCTTGTCGTGATGCTTCCCACAACCTAGCGCAAGTTGTCTTTGCAGCCGTTCTTGTACGCGTAAGAAATCGGCATTTCGAGTTGCATCCAGCAGATTTTCGCTGGTGATTTCTAGAGGTTGCGTATAATCCAGCATGTTGAAGTCCCCCGTCTCCACATCCACCTCTGTTCGATAGTTGCAGCGCGTGAAGTTCAACGGCTCAAGGATTTCTGTATCCAGTGCCCAGGAAACTATAGTCGGCCAGGACAAGCGCGTGTCGTCTTCCATGTAGAATATCGACGTATAATTGGGATGCCTTTCCACAGCCTTTTCAATCGCCTGCCTGTGGACCCAAAGTAACGAGTGTTTATTATCGTCGTTTGACGTGGGAGCTTGCCATAGTTGAATGGTGGGATTGCTTCCTCCAATGTATCCCTTTGCGGCTAGAAACTCATGTAGAGCCTTCTCATTGTTTGTAACGATGAGGACGTCTACTTTAGTCTCGTAGGTCTGACTAAGATCGAGCATGGAAGTGAGATACACGAGTTTACTCACGTTCCAATGATATGATATGACTACAAGGATATCTTCAAGTAAGTGTGGGGCAGGGCATGGTGTTGCTGGGAGCTGGATGTGCTGTGTCGTTTCACCCCAAGTAGAAATAGGCCCGTCCAGGACCAATACATACATACACAACAGCACCAAGAGACCGCAGGCGGCGGCCTTCAACATTCTTTGCCTTGTCTGCATCACAAATTCCATTATCGTCCCTCCTGTATCCGAGTATATAAATGTATATTGCATGAAAAGCATCGGTCATGAATGAAACGGACACGGATGGGTACTACATAGTGTTGGACACGGAGAAATATGAAAAAGGAGAAAAATCACGCTCTACGAGTGGATGGTATCATACAAGTGGACTTGTTGACGTATCGAAAAAAATCCCTACCCCGTCAACACATATCCTCCACTGCGCGAACCTTAAAAACGGCTAACTGGGTCAATTCACCATAATATCGCTCAAACAAAGATTTAGTCCGAGGACTCTCCGGGCCCTCGCCGGCTCACAGACACAGGATCCTCCCGGCCGAAAAATAAGCCAACACCCGCCCTAAACCTGCAATGACGAGTCACGCCACTACGTGACCATTCTCAAAGCACTCACAGTCCATTCTTGACAGGTGCTTGAAGGGCAAGAGTGGGGTTGTGCCGGGAGAATCCTCGTGTTTGCGACTTTTGCGTGACACTGCAACCTGTCTCTCCGAGGAAGGGGAGAACCTCAAGCCGCATCCTCGACCCCGACCTAGACATTGGTTCCTCCTGCATTTGCCCAAACATCTCTATCGTGGACAGTCACGCACAAATACGACAATCAGAGCGAATGATTACGCAAAATTGCCCCGGTCGCAGCGGCCCTAGGGTCGCAGCTGCCCTGGTGATCTTCAGCTGCTTCCTCGCATCTGACTTTTCCCCCGCTCCCGTCACTGCCTTCCTCCTAGTTTCTCCCGCGGTACCTTCCCTGCAAAAAGCCACTGGGACGCCACAAAACCTCCTTGTTTCCCATCTTTTGCCGCCCTCCCAGCTCTCGTCGGCGCCCATGACGGACGGGGGGACCCGGACTCGGAGCAGCATTTTCCCTCCGCCCCTCATGTCGTTCTACGGGGAACAGCGTCGCAAACTGCAGGAGGAAACGGAGGCCAAGCAGATGGAGTGGGCCAAGCATTTCAACGAGCTGATCGTCACGCAGGGCCAGGAATTGTGCGTGTGTGGCTACGAGGGGTACGTGCGTTCGGGCAGCAAGGGAGCCGTTGCTGTCTACTGTGATGACGAAGCAGAAGGCGAGGGGGGGGCGGAAGGCCAGGGGGGAGGCCTACATACTTGCTCCTCCCTGTCCTTCACCACGCTCGAGGAACTTTTGGCCGACCCGCGCATGGACGACGGGGTGAAGGCACAGCTGAGTGAGCGCGTCACCTCCTACGAGCCCGATTCGGAGGTCGCCGTGCTCTTCGCCTACAACGGTCAGGTGGGCCTGAACGTGCTGCGACCCCAGTACCCTCCCAAGTTTCTCTTTGAGACATTGAGGGGCAAGAAGTAAGGGTGCAGCGGGAAGGGAAAGGGGAAGGGGAGGGGTCGAGGGAACGTTGAGGCGGGAGCAATCCCTGCTACGCCGGGCATGAAAGAGGGAGGGCAGCATCCTGAGGAGTGGAGACATTGGCAGGCCTGAGCGAGGGTGTACAGCATGGAAGAAAAGGGAAGAACACTGGCGCCGCTGCGCCGCTTCCTAGGTGACAAACTCCACCATGTAAGGGGGATTGCATGAACTGAAAAATGATAGGCAAATAATAACTCTGCAGGTAAGAAGGCATCTTGAAGTCAAGCAAGGCGCATGGAAGTGACAGTGTCATTGGAGCCTTATTTATGTTTAAGGAAAAAGACAAGCAGAAGAAAGCAGGCAGGTAAGCTCGTGCACTAGCTACCACAAGCTATTTATGTGGTCCTCACACAGATGTGATGGAGCACCGGACATAACAGAGGTCGTCATTTGGAATGTCACCACGGGTATATCGCATGCTCAGCGAATAACGAGCACACCATGCCGAGAGAAGGGGTACGAGGGTCGGAGCCGCTGCGTCACTGTAGAGAAGTTTGAAATATAATGGGCGACAGAGCCGCGCGAAAGTTGTCTTCCCCAAAATTTATATACGTCAATGGGTGAAATTAGAGGGTTACGTTTGTGGCGTTGAGAGTGTGCAGTGGCCTCCCCTCACATGTTCAGTTTG
This sequence comes from Microchloropsis gaditana, assembly GCF_000240725.1. Classification (NCBI taxonomy): domain Eukaryota; class Eustigmatophyceae; order Eustigmatales; family Monodopsidaceae; genus Microchloropsis; species Microchloropsis gaditana. Next base: position 3,655 of record NW_005803028.1, read on the forward strand.
ATGCCCGGCACAGGCATGTAGCTTGCCAAAGCATCGGAAGTGTGAGGCGAACTTCGAGATTATGAATAGTCATGTCCTTCAAGAGCATCTCTAGGATAAGTTGTGCGTTTAAACTGGCTTTTAAGAAAGAAAATGGAATAATATGACGCTGAGAGAGGAGGCATTCCTAGAGGGCGACTCGAGAAAGCCGCTACCTCCACATGGTTTTGTCACCCATCCACTCAAGCTTTGCGAGAATCGATGTACCCTGTCGAAGAAAATACATATGCGCGAACTACTTGTGCCTTTCGCGCGCCTGCTTATGGCGTACCATGGCAGATCGGAGGGGTACCCCCTCGGTCGTCAAAGAGGGCATCGAAGAGGGAGGCTCGCTGCCTGAGGCTCCCGACCGCCTTCATCACCAAGGAACCCGCCTTGATGTCATACAACGCACTTACATACTTCTCGTTCACCGTGACATTTGCGCCCACAGGAGGAGCTTGAATTTTGAGTGGAGATCGCGTGTTTCGGGCAGCTGCCAAGCAGTTTTTCCCCCTCTCTTTTCGATACGTATATCACCGGTGGTAAGGCTCCCGTGGAAGCAAGGCTTTTGGACGTCTTTTTGGAATGACAGGATTAAATTGTTGCAGAGAGAGCAACAGAAGTTTTTGTAGCAATAATGATTCCTGTAATTTGAGCTCAACCGCGAGCAAGTGTCGGCAGGGACGCAGAAAGGCGCACCTAAGATGTCACGTGCCCGTAATAGGCACGAGACCCTTCCTCCTCCTCCTCCTCTTCCCCCTCATCAATCTCGTAGCTCCTACCCATGGAGCCAAGCTGTGGAAGCTGCCACTTACAAGTGAGTTGAGCACTATTGATCTTCTGACGGTTAGCTCCCATGTCGGATTCTCTTGGCATGCATTTCAGCCTTGCATTCCCATGGTTAGGAACCTCCTGTCCGTCTTTTCGCAATCCTTTTTGTTGTCAGCAAGGACCATCCATTTGCTTCAGGGCGCCAAGGCAGGAGAATCCTACCACTAGCTTGCGCCCATAGCTAATCCATCCTTATTCTCCGTTGTCCACTTTTTCTTTCCTCCTCCCCTCCCAGATCCCCTTCAATGGCTTCGCCCGGGCGGGGACACGCGCCACTTACAGGCCACAGTGCGGGCCCTTGAGTCCGAGCTGAGTCGTCTCCGAACCTTGCATACGGCACATTTAGACGAACTGCGGCGTCTGCGAGCCAAGCGTGCGGAGGACTTCGCGCGATTTCGGGAGGCCGGGAAGCAGCAAGCGGCCGAGAACGAGAGGGTGCGAGAAGCAGCAGTGCAGGCCTTGGCGCGGGCGCAGGAGAAGGAGGACCGGATAGAAGAGGAACTGGAGAGGGAAAGGAAGAGGTGGAGGACGGAGGCGGAGACGGCGATAGGGCAGGCGGTGAGGGAGGCTGTGGAGGAAGAAAGACGGAAGGGGAAAGAAGTGGTAGGGAGGTTGGAAAGCGCCTTGGCGGCCGCACGTGCGGCGGGTGCGAACGAAGAGGAGGAAAGGGAGAAGGAAGATGAAGGATTGCGAGCCTTGCAGGAAGCCTTCGAGAAGGAACGGAGGCAGTTTAAGAAACGCTTAGGCGCAGAAAGAGAGTTGGTGGAGGTGACTCTGGCCAGGGAGGAGAAGCTGCAGCAAGTTATTCTCAAATTAGAGGCCAGCAACCACGCACTCAAGGCGGAGGTGGGCCAATTGACGGAGGGGAAGGAGGGGAAGGAGGTGAAGGTACCCATCGAGAGCAGGGACCAGGTGCTGACCGACAGACCTGCGGCGACAGTAAGCGAGACCCGGGCACCAAGTGCGACCTCCCCACCCGTCCCGGCGCCTCCTCAAAGCCCGGTGACAGCAGGGCGGATTAAAACATCCAATACAAAGATGGTAGAGGAATGTGGAAGCGCTTCCGCCCCCCCGGCATCGGTATCGTCCACGGTGGCGGATCCAAGCTTGCCCTCTCCCAACACCAGCAGCAGCCACAGCAGCAGCAAGAGCAAGAGCAGCCCGTCGGGGGCCAGGAAATTAAAAAACATTGGAAAGCCCAAAGCTTCTGTCAGGAAAGCAACAACGAAACCTGGCTTGGGAGCAGGGAAGATGGAGACGGCCCCAGCGAAGAAAAAGAAAGCGACAACCTCCCGCCCCTCGTCTTCCTCCGCGTCCTCCCTCCCTGCCTCCTCAGGGTCAGGACGAGCCTCCGCCGCTCGACCGGGGCGCCAGCCCGTTACTCCCACGCTCAAGAAAGGGGGTCTGGGCGCTCCCCACAAATAAGGAGGGCAGGAGGGCAGGAGGGATGGGAAGGAACGGGGGGAAAGCACGAGAAAGGCGGGGTTCGCGGCGGGGAAAGCGATGCGATAGGGAAAGGGCTAGACGAGGGACCTTCGCTATCGGCGAGGAGTCCGATGGGCAGGAAAGGGGACGCGAGCAAGACCGTGGAAGGGTAGGGCCTTTTGTAAAGCAATGACCTAGTCTAGGACGGGCTACGACAGGAAATGCCACGAGAGCTTGCTTTCTTTTCCGGTTCCCTTTTTACCGGTGTCCTGCTCGCGAACCCTACCCCTTCCCACTTTGACAGGATCCTCCGGGTGCCGATCCGTCCCTGGGCGCCCTGCTCCTCTCCACCACCACGGTGTCGCCCACAAGCCTGTCGTCCACGTGCGTGACCATTTCGTGCTCTTTGCCTTTCAAATGCACCTCGGGGCGCAAGCGCACCTCGTAGTTTCCCGCCTCGTTCAAACGTCCTTGGACAATGTTCTCGCTGAACATCTCTTCCACTTCCCGGATGCCCGCTACCAGCCCCTCAAGCTCGCGGTGGTCCTGGACGTGCTGGAGAGGGAGGAGGCGATCAGAGGTCGAGATTGCTGGATAAAGAACCGTGTTAAATTTTTGGAGAAAACTATCGAAGGCCACTTTTTCACGCTTCCATACAAATGTAAGCCTATCAAACGCCTTCATTGATTGTCTCCTTGCTGACTTTATTGCCTCCCCATGGACATACCCGGTGCTTATTGAACTCGGTGCGAAGCTGTAGCCGTGCTTGGTCCATCGCGTATTGGTCTCCCTGAAAGACTCTCAAGCGCAGTCGTAGCAATCGACGATATCCACCCAGTACACTGCTTTTCAACCCTGTGCTAGCCTTAGCAGCAGCAGCAGCGCTGGTCGACATGGTTTCCTTGAGAGAGCAGGATCATAATTAGAAGTAAGGAAAGATACTTTTCCCTCAGGGTTCTGGAATGCTCGACTACTAGCAGATACTGATTCAAACGTGTGAACTCAGAGCTACATGCGTAGAATGTATTCTTGGCATCCCAGAACACAGCTGTCTTGTGTGCGCTGAGACGTGTTTCAGGGGCAATGAAGCTCGCCAAGCGGAGCGACGAGAAGCCTTCTCCCCGGCCTTCAAGCCCTTCCTGTCTCCCTAGTCCTGGCCACATTAAAACCCGCACGCAAAGGGGCCGTCGTGTTGACTGAAGCAATCCACTCGGGCTACATGCTTATAACAGATGAAATGTAGGGCAGAAACGACGTCGACGTGGCGTGTTTGTCCGTGTTGTATTTTTTCAAAGACGTTGTCAGGCAGGGACGTCGACCTGGTTGAAACGACGTGTCGCCATGCCCCTCGTACCGCACACCATCTACAGGTGTACATATGTATCTTTTGGCCATTCTTGAGGATGAATTGTGAGGAAAAACTGATTTTCGTAATATTCAAATTACACGCAATCATATTGTGCAGGCATTTCGATTGTCGGAGGACAAAGGGGCACCGTCCACCTTCACCCTCCTTTGGATAGAGCCTAAACTACCACTTCCACCGAGAGCTGGCTTCCGACTTCCACCCACCGCCAGAGCAAAGCCAAGTGTGTAACGAAGGGGGCTATGAGCAGCCGTATCACGCGCAGTAGCAGCGGTGGAGGTGTTTCGTCCCCTCCCTCCGTCTCTTTTTCAGAGCGGGCGGGCGTCGCAGGCCCTCTTGAAGCTAGCCCCGTAGGCCCTCGATGCGCAGGTGGCAGTAACTCCACATTAGCCATTCGATTTCAAATTCAAGATAAAGAGCAAGTAGATGCACTTTGGGAACGCGTGCGGATCGAGGTCTTGGATCCCTTAGAAGCGGCATTGGCGAACTTTGACCCCCGGGCCACGGAGGTGGTCCGAAAGAAGTATTACGAAGTGTATTCGTAAGTCAAGCAATTGAAGGGGTCATTAGAAAAACCGACAAGGACTCAAGACGTGTTTATACGTCAATCAGTACCCCGCACAACACTACGTTCACACCACAACTCCCCGTTTTGGCCCCCCTCCCTTCTGCAGGAGCGTGTACCACGTCGTGAACGACCCGAACCGAGACGATCTGGACCGGCACCCGCTCATCCTGGCCAAGCATCTGGAGACCCTCACGAGCTATCTGGAACGCGTGACTCTGCCGTCTCTAGCGGCTGCGCACGATGGCTACTTGTTGCGCGCGGTGGGGGAGCAATGGGGTCGATACGTCGTCTTGAACAACTGGCTGCATAAGCTCCTCATCTTCGTCGAGCGCAGTTACCTGGGGAGACAACCCGGGAAAATGGGACTAAAAGGTACGTTATGATCAAGGCCAGGAGAGTGGAAGACGGGAGATGAAAGAGGAAGGGCCGGGGGCGCGGGTTCCTCGTGTGCCGGTTCCCTCATTCTTATTTAGCTGTCCGGCTTCCTTGCACTCCTCCTCTTCAGAACGAGGTCTCAGGCAATTTTCCAAGATCGTCTTTTCACGCTCTGGGCAAGGAAGATTGCTCCCCCTGGTCCTCGCCATCGACAATGTGGTCACGCGCTGGCGCAGCCAGGGAGAGGGGGATAATGGTGGGGGAGCGGGGGGGAGGACAGGCCCGACCGTGGACGCGGATGAGAAGGAGGCCTGTCGAGCTTGTGTGGAGCTCTTGGTCGAGACGGGCGTGACGACGGAGCTAAAAGACCGGCTGTTGGCCTCGGCCCGCAAGTATTTTGCCGGGAGGGCCGCTCTCTGGATGGGGGGCCTGGGGGGCCCGGAGGAAGGAGGGAGGGAAGACGCCAGCCGGGTGGGGTGGTACATGCGGCGCGTGGAGACAGCCCTGCTGCACGAAGAGGGCTTGCTACGGGAATTCGATCTAAGTCGGGCTCTGGGGGAGGAGTCTCTGGTGGTGGCCGTCCAGGAGTTGGTGCAAGCGCACGGGGAGAGTGTGGTCACGCGGGAGGTCGGGGGCTGCGCCTGGCTCTTGCGGCAGAGACGCTACGAAGAGCTGGGCTTGATGTACCGACTTTTCCGCAGAGAGATGCTGACGGTGGCGGCTGCTCAAGCCGCAGCCAGTGCCGCCGCCGCGGTGGCCGTCAAGGAAATGTCTGCTCA